>NC_079148.1:28665770-28965770 GCF_945859685.1 Eupeodes corollae
TTATGGTGAATTAATTGCCCTAAAAAGCTATGATACATTATTTAAAAAAACAGGAATTAAAAAACCTTCATGTTGAATATTTTTTTTGTCAAGTTGATGGTTCTATGTGCACTTTTTGCGCCTCTCACTTCTCTAAGAGATTATCACAATTAGCCACTCGAATCCTAAAAGATATCGTTTATGCCAATCTCCAACAATTGATTCAAGACTTTAAAGATTAATATGTTCTAAGTCTTTTAGTTGCAGTAAAACTTGCAATTCTCTATAAGCTTAAGGTTTGAAATGCTGTAAATTGTATGTCATGTGAATAGTCAACGTATAAAGCTGAGAAACAAAAGATTAGTCCTCCGCAATTTTCCACAATTTCCGCTACCACTTCAAAGCTTAAGAAATACGTAACTTACTTTAAGCGATCGCTTTAAAAAGAACAGTTTTGATGTCACAACACTTTGAATTTGGAATGCCTCTGGATGTACGGATTTCGATCCTTAATTAATGCCAATGTACATTTGCACAAATTCCCGCTTATATAATTATTCTCCAATGACATCGGGAAACCAAACGACTAATTAACCAGTTTACAAATGATAAATAATATCTAGCTATAGTAATATTTTAGACTATATAATTCTATTGCCATCAATATACTCAGGCATCTAACTTCATTCCAACGTAGATATTTATATATATATATTATAAAGCTTCATTTAACAGTAAGTTGACAATTAATCATGCTAACTAAACCATAATTTAACGCAAATACTTGTTTAATATGTCACCAGTAAATAAATCTCTCGCGCCAAAGTCTCATCCTTCCTCATCTCTCCGGTTGCTTGCTTTACGGATGATGATGGTGATGATGATAGGCTTATACGTAACGTAGTATATATCCCCAAAATTACGAAATAGCACACACTCAGTTAAACACGCCAAATTAATTACAATCCATAAAGCATTTCCGCGTGCGCCACGTATTTTCAACAAATATTTTTCGTAATTTATATACCTACCGAAGTTTTCACAACACAGCGTATAGCGTATAGCGTAGGTAGGTATTACCACCAAATATTCACATAAAAAAAAACAATCATCCCTTCCTCAGCTATTGCCACTGCCATTGCCATCATCATCATCACCTAACCGAAAATATTTACATAGCCGACATTCTTTAGCACAAAAATTAACCGGAAATAAAGCATTAAGCATTCATAATGGAATTTATATACTCAATTCATTCATATTCCCCCCTTTTTTCTGTCTATTTATTTGCAGGATACGCGTCAGGATCTCGTTATCTTGGCCCCCTCACACACAAATAATTATCTTCAATCCGTGATGAAGAGAAGTGGCGGAGAGAAAAAATGTTTGTGTATATCTGGCATACACTTCAAGGAAGAACATCATTAAGGACGACGAAATTTGTTTGTTTGTGTGATGGCAACCTTAGCGCACACGTTTGTATCTTTGTGTTGGGTATACAAGGATCCTCGATGAAATGACTTAATTATTTGGCATGAGATAACGGAGGCGGGTGTGTGCCATGCCTATACACAAAAAAGATGAAAAAGCCAAGCCGACACTGCCACCACCGGCACATTCACGTCATCGTTATGTTTCTGTCGTCGTCGTCGTAGTTCTTGTTATCAGTCCCTCGAGGTGGCAGAACTGTCACAAACGGCAGACAGAGTTCTTTCATGTAAATAATCCCATACACATACTTAACTCGAAGGCAAAGAAATCCTCACAAAGGATTCAGCACTTATAAAGAAGACAACAAACAAGGAGTGTTGAATATCGGTTTTCTGATTACATCAGCGATTAATTCATTCCGCCAAAAGGCGCAGAAATCTGACTTCCCCGAACTACAAAGTCTCTACTCTGTCTCTGAGAATTAAGTTGAATTCAGGCAATAAACAGATAAACAGAAGCCCATCGAACCATCGCCATCGCATCGCATCGTCACTATCTTCCAAACATCATGAATGAACATTTCCCTTAATCAGATTACCCCCAGAGTTGAATAAGAAATTATAAGGGTTGAAATGTGCGATTGAGTGTGATTGTGTGATGTGCTTGGCGGCTCACCGAGCGAGGTAAGTTATTATAATAAATGTTAATTATATTTAAATAACCATCATCATACCACCACTAACTACACAATATCCTGACAACTGACAACACCAGCTATACCACCGCACCTGCTGAATGGGGACAATAACATCTACCAGCAACAGCAACAGAAACAGAAACAGAACCAGCAACACTACCGCACGCACCTGCGGATGTGTTAAATAGACAGCGGTCGGAAGAGGCAGAGGGTGACATTATTAGAACCACCACTCCACCCCAGCTGAACCGCACCGTACCGTACTGCCTGTCTTCTTCTATAATACGTAGCTATACCCTTTTGGGGACACACACTTCGTTCGGGGAATTAAATTGAATTAAATTAAATCACCGTGTTGTGAATATTGTGCGTATATTTCTCTGGTGTAGATGTAGAAGTAGATATTCGTTAGTGACGTGTTGCTGTTATCAGCAATTAGGAATATCCAACATGTGTTCTGATAGGACTATGAAATTTGCGCTGATTGTGCGTTATGAATAAATACACGACTATTTATGTGCGTGTGTACACTGCACACATATGGGACGGGACATTATGGCTGGGAATTTAAACATGCCTAACAGATTTTCGGCTAATTTTCATTATTAAGATAATTATTATATCAGTATGTCAGACAATAAGATGTCATTATAATTTGTTTGTGAGTGTGTGTGTGTTTGTGGAGGAACGCAATAGCGTTGTTTTGGTATAGAGCTCATTGTATAACTGCGACTTTTGGGAGAAGTAATTTAAGCTTCATTATTTAATTATGAGGGACTTTTTAGCAGATACCAACATGATTATTAATTCATGATCTAGATTCTAGAATTTAGCAAATAAATCGTTTAAAACAATATAATTAGAAATTATTTAAAACCACTTTTTTGTAATTTAGATCTTTGACTAGGTGAGAAAACCATTTTCATTATTAAACCAAATAGAAAATAATGTTTAAAATTATTGTTGGGAGTTGAAAATTGTAAATTTTACCAATTTAAATACGATCACGTACAGTTTTCAGTGGAACTCTTAACAATGAATACAAAATTCCTTGGAATTTTAGCTAACATTTGTTTTCGATTCACAATTATGTGAATAAATTGTTTTATCTGATGAGACCATTCAAAATCCGTGTTAAACACATCAATGCATTTAATTGCTTCTAAAGATAACTGGTCCTGACAACTTTGTTGCTAATTTTGTATTAACCTCGGACCTTATTAGTGGAACTATAGTCAAATTATTTGTACATATGCAAGATTGAATAGTTAGGTGTATTTTGCGTATAACGACACTTACAAAATAAATAGGGTACACTAGGCGTATACGTTCTTTTTTCGATAAATTTGTTTTTAAGCAATTTTTACAAGTGTAAACCATTGAATGGTCCACATTTGATAACAATTTAAATTATAATGTTGATCTTCAGAATTGTATGGACTTTCCATGAAATTAAAGGGCAATCATTACCCAACACAATTTAAGGAAAACAATCATGATGTAGACCTTTTGTGTGGGTTTTCTCTGTACCTAATACTTATACAAAAATATGCATGCTTAAGTTTAAAGGATTATTGATTGATCAAAATTTATGCTCACAAAAGTATTTATTCAGAAATGAAAGTTTTGTTGAAACTGAATCTAAAACTCCTAAAGAATTGTTGAACATTTTCTATTAAAATAACAATTTTAAGGAAGTTCAGGGTTGGGTTGAAATTCTGACTGAATGGAAATACTTTTTGTAAAATTCTGATTCTAATAATCTACCAATCAAAATTCTGCTTAAAACTTAATAACAAAAAATGTTGATCCTTTTCACAATTCTGCAAGTAATAAAATTACTTCTTATCCAATTGTATTGCAGTTTTTTTTTAATGAAAGAGAATATCACGGACCAAGTTTAAGGCATAATGCAAGTCAATGATCTGTTATCTATACATATAAACCCAAATATCACTGACTTACTGATCTTACGTTTCGATGGGAAATATGAATACCTAGTGCGATTTTTCGTGCATTCAAATAGCCTAAGGAATCACCAAGTCTCTGCTATTCAGGAAGAAAAGTTTTATTTGGTGAAATTGCTGATCCACCGGAACTATTAAAAAGTCTTTTGAATCATTCTCATCAAGATCCTAAACATCTTCTTGATATGGTTTGTGTTTACAATTCTGCTTTCCAAATGACGTTATTCCGTGCGAATGAAATCAGACATGGAGATTTTATGCCTACATTTAAAGTTCAGGGTTAGATTTATCATTTAGCCGAATCTCTTTTACCAAACAACCCTGATGAACCGAAATTTTTGCAAATATATTTCATGGGTCGATAGCCGCAAATATTAGCAATATTTGTTACATTGTCACAATCCTTACGTGCGCAGCTTCAAAGGCGCTTTTGAAGCAATGCAATGAAGCAAGCAAGTCTATATCAGAGCTGACCGTGCGTCACAGACAGAACACAGTGGTTGTTATAATGCACCTTAAATTGATATGTAGCCGTATTAATTGTTAGATAAAAATTTACAAAAAAGGATATCGTTTTGTTTATTAAATAACACTCTAAAACGTGTTTAATTTCCTATAAAGCCTTGTTTTGCTATGTCTATCAATGAGGCACAGGGACAGACATTAAAGGTTGCAGGCCTTGACATCACAAATCTCTGTTTTACCCGCGGACTATTTTGTTGCTTGCTTCCGTGTCAGCTCGCCAAAAAATCTATGTATATGGGCATTTCCACAGTATTTTTAACTTTCATGTTACCACAGTATATTAAGCCTTAGAAATGAAATTGGCACTTTCTAAGTGGATAGATTTTCGTATCATGACTTATTTCAATTATATAACCTACTTTTGACTTGATTGGATTAAAATGTTTAATTAAAATTAATAAAAAATAGGCTTAAATATGGCAAATTTCAAGCGTACCAGATGCAAATTTATTAAGTTTTATAAACAAAAAACATTTCAACGACCTTTGACCCAACTTAACATCATTAATTTATAATTATTTATAATATACACTGATAGAAAAACCTCGAAAGAAAGGTGTGCTACCATTTAAAAAATAGTACAAAGCAATTAAATTAGAGTACCTCCGTTTTTACAAATATTAAAATCTGATCTTTTTCTCTATATAACTTTCTCAACGATCGATTCTGGTAGTATTTTATAGGCTTAAATTATTCTCTATCAGTCAATAAATCAATTAAAATTTAATTGGATCATGTGCCTCTATTTAAAAATATATAATGTCATTTTAAAGTTTAAAATTGAAAACGTGATTGGTATAGAATATGTGATTTTTTAGCGGCACACCTATCGATAAGATCTTACAGGAAAATAAATGATTGTGAATGATAATTTTACGAATAATCAATAGTAAGAAAAAGCCGTTGATCGAAATTTTTAAGTTTCAAAGTTTGTACGACAGTACAAAATCAAATTTTTGTATGAAACGAGGGTTTTTCATTGAATGCACACATCTCCACTGCACTGCACAGAACTGAAGATATTTATTAACGATGTTTCAAAATGAATCACGCAAGTATTTTCTTGTTATTTAGATGATAAACAACCAAGAAAATGTTTGTTTATAGATGTGCCTCAAAATAAAAAAAAAAATATTTCAATTGTTGAAAATGAAAGATTCTGTGGAAATGCCTATATTTGTATGCGCCTCACCAAATTATAAAAAATATTGTTTACAAAGAAGTATTATAACCGTAATAGAAATATGTACAGATATAATATATAAATTACTAAATAAACAAATTACAATATAGTTTTTTATCCTAATTTCATTCATTTCTTTGTTTGTCAATTCTGTTATTTTTGTATTATTTTAACAAAATATTTAATTAAACATTAAATTTAGATGTTTTTCTTAGGTAAATAGTTTAACTTTAACTTTCCGCTATACAATTTTTAAACACAAAATACTTTTAAATATTTATAAAACCATACAAAAATTCATAGGATCATTCATCCTCATTTTTTATAATTTAAAAATGTTAAAAATTTGAATTGTTTTACTTGCTTTCGAAAACTTGTAAACGAAAAGTTGACTTTTAAGAGAAGAGATATTTCGTTAAAATTGATAACATGGCTACTTTATTAAGTTTTATTCATTTTAAATTATTTAAAAACTAGCGGCTCAGTACGTTCTTCACTATTTAAAAGTCCAAATGACCCAAATGATATATTGTTTATATTATATTTATCAGCAAAGAGTAAAAACTAAAAAATATTAAAAAAATTGGTACTTTTACTATGGTGCGTTTATTTATAGGTTATTCTAAAAAAGTTGGATAAACAATATTTTTAGTTTTTCCATTTTGAGCATGAATAAATGAACAGTTGGTTGTACTGACTCTGGAACAGGGAATATAAAGTTAGCTATGTGAAAAATATTATTCCTCCAGATTAACACCACAAACGTGAATTTGTTGCCCTTGGGCATTATTTATGGACATCGCAAATGACAAACGCACAGGATGTTGTTATCTTTTGAATTCAAATGGCATATCAGTTGAAATCATAGAGATACGCTTTATTAAACACACTTCTCCTTTTGATTTACCAGTTAAGATTGCAGCTTCAGTCAAATTTGGCAATAATTTTGTCAATGCCTATATGGTGCGATTACACAGTTTTGGTGGATTAATGTTTCGCAATAATATAATCAAAGAATTAATTTTCAGATACAATACGTATTGTTCCAATGAATTTAAAAATTCAACTGGATAATTCATTACTTCATTTTGATTCATGAAACTTACTATTGATTTATGTGGCGTTATTACACCTGGCAGTTTCGCTTGAATTTGAAAATGAATGGCATTGATGTGAATTTTTCTTGGTGCTAAAATGCGCATTCTCTCAACCAATCATGATTTCCGTAATTCTAAAGAATATTCGGAAAAACGCATTCAATTAACTCATCTGTAGATTGCGCAATTGTACAAAAATTGTTCGGTAAAGTGATCAATCTGTTGGTGCTGTCGATTGGTATTTTGCCATCACCAATTTCTAACAATTGTTTTGAAAACTCATGGGCAGTTGCATCATTATGTAGGTGAATACGCATATTAATGTTCAGTGTCAATTTTCGTACATATCTCCAAAGAACTGATGACTTCAAACAGGCGTTTATTTCATCAGCATGAGTTGATCGGGGAATACCAGGCAATATTTGACGAAAGTCCTCTGACAGCAATATCAGAGCACCACCAAAACAGCTGTTGATTACCGCGTAAATCTTACATTTTTCGATTAAATGCTTCTATTGATTTTTTATTCGCCATTGTGCACTCATCCCATAAAATAATTGACGTTAATCGCAGAACTTTTGCAATAGCAGAATTTCTCGAAATATTGCAAGTTGAAGTTTCAACCACCCGTACATTCAATGGCAATTTTAATGCAGAGTGTGCGGTCCGACCACCTTCTAATAATGAAGCTGCAATTCCCGAAAATGCAAGAGCCAATGCAATTTTCTGTTCCGATCGAATAGTCGCTAAAATCAATGATACAAGGGAAGTTTTGCCTGTACCAAAAGGTGCATCCAAGAAATATAATCCACCTGCATTATTGGAAACGGCTTGCATGATTGTGCCATATACATATATCCTATTCCACAAATAAACGTATATCATTAGAATTGAACTCCTGCTCACGTTGCTATTCACGATCAAAAGAACCATGTATCTCAAGATTTGGTGCGGTCATACCCAATTGTGCTAATGCTTTATTTACAATCCTTAGACACATATCTTCAATTATTATTAAAGCTTCATTGTACACTTCCAAAGTAATCAACAAATCGCGATTTATTTAAGTATTAGTACAAATTGTATGTATATGGGATTATAGAAGGTTGTTGATTTTAAATCTTTTCAAGATTTTCTTTTTTTAATTTTCTCTACTTACAAACCTTCTCTGGACTTCCACGAATAATTCAAGACCAAAATTAGTCAAATCGGTAAAGGCATTGTTGAGTTATAACATTACAACGAAAAGTGGCGGTGATTTTTATATATATAAATGTGCTTAGGACTTCAAAAATCTATTCAATCCTATTAATTTAAACAATTTCTTGCTGCTTAAAACTGTTTTTTACTACATAATTGAAACCTTCCTAACACTTCTGACAATGACATTAAAATTAAAGTTCAGACCTCTAAGTTAAATTTTAAGTACACTGTCGAAGATTTTTCAAATAAGCTGTCTTTTATCACAACTTGGTAGTTCTTCGATTTAGATTATTACCTACTATTACCTAAATTGAAGGTCCTCTTCATTTCCGATATAACTTGGAGACAGAAATGGTTGAGATTCTTAAGTACCTCGAAGTCTTATGTGAGCAAGAAACGTTTTATTTAAAATCTTGGATGCATAGTTTTTAAACAAAATTTCAGAAATGTATGATTTCTAAAAACTATAAATTTCTTTTAATTATAGATTCACGAAATGCAGTGTTCTGTAATCTTAGTTAGCCTTGAGCTAACTTTTACTTAAATCAATCCTTGTGAAAAGTTGCGATAACAATCTTTTTAATTTCTCTGAAACTTGTAAAAATGATCATCTAGTATGTTATGGGAATCTTCTTTAAAGGCTTAAAATTAAACATTTGATATTAATCAATGATTTTCATAATTTCACTTCGCACTTATTTCTTCAATTGAATTGAAACAAAGAACTGAGTAACTCGAAACAGTTATTTCCATGCTCAGTGGTAGGAAGATTCGAGCCACTCTAGGCAATACAATCGCAACAAAACACGTTAGTAGGGGAACACCCCAGGGTGATGTCCTTTTGCCTCTTCTATGGCTTCTGGTCATGGATACAATTCTCGTTGAATTAAAGAGATGTGAAGTGAAAGCGGTAGCATATGCGGATGATTTGGTGCTATTGGTGTCAGGAAAGTACACCTTTGTGATTAGTGAAAACATGAAGTCAGCTTTGAAGAAAGTTAGCAACTGGGCTACGAGTTGTGGACTAGAAGTAAACCAAAGTAAAATTGAACTGTTGATCTTTGCCACCAAAACTAAAGTACCCCCTTCACGTCACCTCGATTCAACGGTCAAATCCTATCATTGTCTTCCACTGCAAAATATTTGGGAGTTATACTCGACCCTAAACTAAACTGGAAACTAAATATTGAAGTACGGGTTAAGAAGGACTGTGTTGCCTTTTACGCCTGCAACAAAACTTTCGGCAAAAAGTGGAGACTTCAGTTGAAGATGATTTTATGGACGTACACAGCCGATTGTGTGGTGGCCTGCTCTTACCGAAGCCTATAATATTGATAAGCTAAGGAAATTTCAGAGAACAGCTTGCGTGGGCACCACAGGGGCCATGCGTACTTGCCCAAAGGACGCCTTAAACGTTATTTTGGATCTTCTACCAATCGACCTTTTTATTAAATACATAGTTTCCTGCAGCGCTATTAGGCTTAAGGAATCAAACAGCTGGTTGTCAAAACCTTATAGTCATTGATTCCCTCAGATACTATCTCGGTAGACACTGACTACTGCACTCCTACTTTGAGCCTTAGTAAGGGTTTTAAGGTTGTTTTCCCATCCAGAGCAGATTGGGAGGATGACATCGTGTCGATAGGTTTCTTAAACAAAACCAAAACCAAAACCGAAATGCGGCTATCTTTACAGACAGTCAGGCAGCTGTCAAAGCCATCAACTCGGCCATATCCTCATCTTAATTGGTCCAGCAATGTCGCGATGAGCTTGCGAGCCTGAATATTAACCTCGGTGTCACCCTGATCTGGGTTCCGAGCCATAGTGGTATCGTAGTAAATGAACGGGCTGACGAGCTAGCTAGGCAGGATCGGCCCTTCATAGCTAACTTGTGGAAATGGTTAACATTCCTCTTGGTGCTATGAAGGGTAAAATCTTTTCTATCTACCAAACTGAATCAATCAGTACAAACGATCTCCTATGCAGGCCAAGGCAAGACATAGCTAGGATTGTTGCGGTTTGTACCGGACATTGGCCTATAGGAGTTCATGCAGAGAAGTTGTCCTGAATGAAATACTTTGGAAAACCATTCTTTCACGAACTTGATGAGCTAGCTGAGACAAAGATTAGAGACCTAATCTTTTTTCTCAATGCGACAAAATGGCTCTAACATAATCGCTATGAAGCTTCTCTATACATCTATCCCTTTCAATCAAAGGTCAAACGAGTTTTTGGTATCAGAACGGCGCACTACAGCGCTAATTTTATCTCAGGCTAGGTTGCTTTGAGATCGCCATTTCTACTTACCTTACACGAAACTGCTTAACAGTTGACTTAAATTAACTTATAATGAAAATTGAAAACAAAAATCGTTACATAAAATTGACAAATTCCGATTATTTTTATTTAATTTTCAATCTATATTGTGTTGAAAATCTCCAACCCCCATACACTCACTCCAACGGTGATAATATAATTGAAACATCAAACTAATTTCAGATTTTTATTTTCCACATTTTAAAGTTAAAGTGGATTAAAACAACAAAACCAAACAATTTTTTTTTTAAGTCAAAAAAATTATCAAATTTCGAGAAACAAAAAACCAAATTCCAACACACAAAACCTTCCACTCACACGCACAAACAACTGCTACATATTTGTAACATTCCTACCTAGACCTACCTATACTCTCACTCACCACTAGAATGGAAAATATTTTCCAATCATTTGAGCAAATTACCTCCGTTAATTGAACGGAATTGGCTCTGTGTCCCGAGCGAAATACCATCGGTGACTGGTTTGGTTTGGTTTTGTTTTTTTGTTGGAATGCATCCGGAGCGGCGCGGCGGCCAGCGCGGCGTGGTGGTGGCATCAGAGTGGCTTTGATGGTATGGCTTCGTTTGGCCTGGTCTAGCTTGGCTTGGCTCATGCAACAGCCGCTCCTCCTATCGGTGATAATAAAAATCATCGATTCATTAAATTGCAATTTTGTGCATCCGATGAGTTTATGTTAAACTAAACATTTTCCCATATAAAGTGTAAGTAAAATTTTGCATTTTTGTTTGTATATGAATAGGCATGTGTCACATCTGCCAGGAAAAACATCCGTATACATATAGAGCGCTCTGCATTTGGTCCAATGCACACACAACGACCATATAGTTGGCTCTAAATTAGCGTTTTCGTCTAATTGGCGACTATTAGCGAAGAGCAGAACCACAAAACCCAAAATGAAAATAGTCGCCTCCATCCTACCCTCAATGCACAGATTCTATTGTCGCTTGCCTATTTCCTGCATATTGCCTGATGACTGCTGACTGCTCTTCGACCCCAATAGCTAGGCGCCTGGTTTGGTCTGGCCTTGGCTTGCGTTGCCTTGCATTGCTTCGCTTAGCCTAGCCTATCCTGGCTATAGGGCTATAGGAAACAAATGGCGAATTAATGGCGATCGATTGAGCCTATTGGCAATTGGCATTTCGCATTTGTTACAAACGTATGAATGCTATGTGTATGTACATTTGTGTGTGTGTGTGTGTTTTGCAGTGCTGAATGTTCTGCCATTAAAGGCAACAACTGTTTTTTGGGAAATGAGACAGCCGTATGTGCGGTTTGGTGCTTTAATCTTTTGTTGGTTGGCATATCTAGGTTTTGGTCAGGGTTTGAGGCTTTGGCACAGCAGAAGGGCATATAGAGCGCATCAGACTCTTAAATATAGGAATCATCCTAAGGCATTGCACGTGCCATAATGGCAAAAGGATTATCCCAAATAGCTCTGGAAGTTGGTTCAATCTGTTTTCAAGAGCTATATGATGACCTAATGGTGTATACATATAAAGTTCGAGTAGTATAGTAGAATGCAATAAGGAAAAGCCTTTTGGTGATTGCCAGGAAATAGAGTAGAACTCTTGGTTGATGGAGTTAGTGAAGTGATTTTCCAATTTTATCGCATTCAGGCAGAATTTCCAGATGCAATTTTGAGAAGTGTATGCTAACATCGACATATGTATATTTTTTGATGTCAATATAAATTTCGAATTGAAGCTTTCGAACAACAAATACAACAAAAAAGTGATTAAAAAATATTATTGTTATTTCACTGCCTTAGTAAGAGACTTGTAAAAAATAAACCTGACTAGTTTTAACACTTTGACTGCCATGTCGTACGTTCTCGTGCGACAACTCATAATTCCCCAGAAGCCACGTCGCACATTTTCGTGCGACACCTAGTACTTCAGTTCAGGCCATGTCGTATGTTTTTGTGCGACAGTATATGGGATATTGTATGGGTTTCGGATTGCGTGGTTTTTGGTAAATATTTTGGTCTAAATTTCGTCGCTGTAGGATAACTTTTGAGGAAAATAAATAAGAGTGAAATTTCTTCTTCGTGTTTCTTTATATACTTCATTTTTATAACTTTTTATTATTCAGAAAAAAAAATAACAATATTATTTCATTCTAAAAATTAAGTTAAAATTAAAAATTAATTAGTTCACTATTACTTATTCTAAAATTTGTTTCAAAATTCCCAAAGATTCAGGTTTACTGTCTAAAAAGAAATCAGTTGAAATTAACTAATTTGAAGAGATATTTTATGTAAATTACCTTTTTGAATGTGAATATTTTGGAAAGCAAGTAACGCAAAGCTGGGGTTTGTTGGGGCACTCTGGACAAAATGTTGTTGTTCTTTTTATGCTGTTCCTAGCAGTTTTTCTATCAGAGGATTTTTTTGTTTGGGCATAACACAAAACGCAAGCCCGTCTTATGGTTTTACCATTTGCATCCTTTCTTTTTTCAATATAATGTTTCTTTGAAGCAACGGGTTGTGGAGAAAGAAGGTCCAATAATCCTTCAGCAACCTGCTCTCGAAATTTTCTAATTTGCATAACACTTTTCGTGGCTTTTTTGTAAACTAAAAAAGAATTTACAACTGCCATTCCCAGCAAAAATTCAATGGCAACTTTTCTGTACCACTTGAGACCTCTTCTCAGTGTTGTAGCATATGAAGCCATTTGGTCCGATAGATCAATGCCCGACTTGCCTTTGTTATATTCAATAATAGCAAGAGGCTTTTCACGATTTCCCTGGCGTCGGTTTATTCTCCTGCCTCTACTGGTGGATGGAATATTTGGGTCAGGAATCGATTGGTCAGATACGGCAGCCATAACAGGAGCATGTTTTGTCGATAGCATCCTGACATCTCGGGTGTCCTTCCACTTTAGAACAACAATGCCGTTTTCTTCCTCACGTGCAACCATTTCTCCTCTCTTTAGCTGTGCATTCATAACCTCTTTTGGGCAGAATTTTTTGTTCGCTCGAAGTGTCCCAACTACATGCGTTTTTTGGTCAAGCATGGAGCGTGCCAGTTCGTAGCTCGTATAAAAATTGTCAACAAATAGAGTGCGACCTTCTCCTTTCAATAAAGAACTTAGTTCTTCACAAACATTTTTTGCCAAACCAACTTCTCGAACACCTGTTGAGCTTTTGCCGGAGTAAATTTTAGTAGACCAAGTGAATCCTTCTGTCGTGCAAAGTTTGAATAACTTAATACCATAAGGATGGGCTTTGTTTGGTATATATTGTCGGAAGACTAGCCTGCCTCTCCAAGGAATTACCGTTTCATCTATGACCATATTTTCTCCGGGTATAATCACCCTCTGAAACTTCGTCTGCAGCATGTCCAGAAGAGGTTTTAGTTTTCCAATTCTATCTCCTGCCGCTATGGACGTGTTGTCAGTAAAATGAATGAAGTTTAGAAGAAGTTGAAACCGATTTCTGGACATAGTTCTAGCAGGAATGCCAAAATTGTAAAGATTTTTCTTCGACCAATAGTCTTCCAACAATCCCACCTTTACGAGGCCCATCCACAGTAAAAGCCCGAGGAATTTTCTTATCTCTGTGGTGTTTGTGGGAACCCATTTCTTCTTTCTTGATGCACGAGTTATTGGAACGCGATGTATTTGCTGCTCCGCATACCTATTTGTTTCCAAAACTATAAGTTGTATAACCTCCTCATCAACAAAAAGATAAAAGGCTTCAAGGCAGCTTATAGTTGAAGGCACGTCTATTAGGAAACCGGACTTTCCAGTGAAAGTAAAGGTTTTTTGGCGGGAAGAAAACTCCATCCAGCGTACATTGTCACTTGTATCAATCAGGGTTGGTGATTCCTCGGTTTCTTCAAGCATCTCTTCCTCATCACCTTCTAGAATTTCCGCATCAACCGCGTTCAAATCTTCATGTTCCGAGTCGGTATCTGAGTTAGGATCATCGTTTGGTAGCCAATTATCATCAAAGTCCAAATCGTCGCTTGAAAAATCTTCGTCACTTTCTTCCATTTCTGGTTCCCTCTCCACCTCATTTTCATTCAAATTTTGTCTTTCCATTTTTCATTCTTATTTTTCAGAAAACTATAACTGTACGAATATTATTGACAACTTGCGCAATCACTTATGTAACACTTACTAAAAACACAGGAGATAATACGAGACAACACGAAGAAACTACTGTCGTACGTTTTTGTGCGACGTGGCTCCAACGAGTATAATTTATTTTATATGGCCACGTCGTACGAAAACGTGCGACACACAAATACCGTTAAAATTTCACAGTTATGATGACAAAAAAGTAGGAATTAGTTGGAAACTTCTTTTTAGGTACTAAGATACAGAAAAATAAAAAAAAAATGCTTTGGCCTGGCGTAAGCCATAATGTTCATATCGCTTGGCAGTCAATGTGTTAAAGGTGAGATTTGATAACTAGAAGAATAAAATTTTAAAGCAACATCAATTTGAAAAACATTTTAAGACTCAAAACTGACATTTTGACGATGTGAGGACATAGCAAACGCATATTTATCTTGAAAAACGCAACCTTATGATTAAAAAATGTGGTCTGCATATTTATTTATTTTAAACAATGGCTTTTTCTTCACTCAGTGACTTCTTACTGAGCGACAATATCTGTTGTGCAATAAAATGTAAAAAAGCTTACCATGGCTTTAAATTTAATTTTCTTGAAGAAACCTCCTACCACTCGTTCGCCCACACACCTAATACAAAAGTCAAACTCACAAATTTAATCCCAATTTGGTAAACATCCTCCATGTTTTTTTTTTGTATTCTTTCTTTTTTCGTCCTCTTCCTTTTTATTCTGAAGCTCAAGACTTATCTGGCAGCTAGGTCTGCAAAGTCAAGACACTCCTTCCCAATGTTGACAACGTCGTTGTCGTCGTCATCGTCGTTTGTCGTTTGGTTGTTGTCTACCTCTCTCTTAACTGAGCAAAGGACTTACTGCATATACACATTTTCCAGCAATTTCCGATGCAAGAAAAAAACGGTATCCAGCTGGGTGTCACCTCGGTAAAGGTAGATCTTGGGTTTTTAACTCCGAAAACAAACGGAGACAGAGTCAGTTCTGGCAACAGAAGCAACAAAAACAACAACAACGAAGACGGTGACAATCCGTACCACAAGCAGAGAAAATGGGATAAAGAATAAACCAGCTGCGATTACCTTAACTATATTGCACCTTGTGTCTATAAGTCCATAGGTATAGAGTTTGAGAGGTGCTTGCGCTTCCTTCCCAAGCACAGACAATCTTCTTATGCTTCTTCTTCTTTTACTTCTCCTAGACCATCGTTTTCGATTTCCTTGCACACCGGCACCCGGTTCGGGTATATATTTGATTTTCCTTATACCATTTGTTCCGCACAGGATTTTCGGCATGCTCAATTTGCTCCTTGGTATAGATAGTAGTCTCCTTATTCCTTATTGCTTGATGCAGAAGTAGGTAGGTAGGTAGATAGCAATGGTTACTTCTTGATTGCTCCCTTGATGGAATTGATTTTCAACAGACAAGTCAGGAGGGCGATAGCAGGCTTCTTCAAATAAAGTTCATCTGAGCGCATAATGTTCTCGCTTCCACTTGAATTCTCAAGATTTGGTTCCTTAATTTACTTCAGACTTTAATATATAAAATTTTTTTTATTTTTTTTTTTCATTTCCAAAAGTTTTTCCTTGAAGGAAGTGTAGGGTTTGGGATGTGTATCGTTCAGACGGACACAGTTACATTATACAACGTAAACCTGTTGCATTTTCAGAACTTGCACATTTTTGTTGCATTTTTTCAATATTCTCTTCAGTCTCAAGGATCTTCGTTTAAATATGGCAACGGTGGTAGTGTGGTCCATGCCACGCTGGTTTCGGAGAAGAAAATCCTTTAGAAAAAAAGAAAAACTTCAACGTGATTGTTTGAATTTTTTTACTCCTCGTCTAACCGAAGGTGAACCTAGGACATAAATCTCAATAATCGTTCATCATGAGATATATGTTTATGTATGTTTGTACGATGGCAGTGGGCGGACTGGGTGTCGACTGGGCGTGATCTTGGGCGAGGAGACTGGAATTTATTTTGTTGATTTTTAAGATGAAAAAGAAAAATAAATTGCACAAATGGGTTGTGTGATTTTTTGAAGGTGAAAATAAGAAAAATAGGTACAAAATTCTAAGGATTGAATTTTAAACAAACAACAACAAGCATTGAGCATGTGTGCTTTATCCTTTATTACATTTTGTTAATAGTATCAAGTTGTATAGAAATTGCCAAACTTAAGGAACAAATGTATAACACTGAAAAGTGATTGATGGTGTGAATTTCAAAAAGGTATAAGGTAGGTAACTTTTGTTCACGTGTGGGATGTGAAATCAAAATTTAGACTCTTTAAGTCGGAAATATTGAGCGGCATTCAATCACAATGGGAAAAAATGTGCAAGAAACTGAAATTTATCAGAATGTCCTTAAGCAAGAAATAACATCACCTGAAATAAGTATAATAATTAACTTCCCTAATTTTCACTTCAATTGGAACATAATTCCACTTTGTAATTAATTGTAAAGGTTTTGTGTGAAGTTATTTCCCTTTCATTTTTAATTGTGTATTTTCTATTATTGCTTATTTCCTATTAGTTGTGGAGTTTGAACTCATATTTCCCATGAAATTGTTTTTTTTTGAAATAACTTCACTTGATATTTTATTTGACCTAATTTGAAAGTAGTGATTTGTTGGCAGTGATTTTAAGGAATTGTTAAAATTATGATGACTGATATTGGGAAATAATTTCATTTTGCAACATTTGTGAAATTTTTGAGTGAAGTTATTTTCCTCTCATTTTGATTTCTGTATTTTATATCATCGCTTGAGTTATTTCCCATTTAAACTTACATTTTCCACGAAATTGTTTAACAGAACTGAAATAACTTCACTTGGTATTTTATTTCAACAGATTTGAACACAGTTATTTTCCGACAGTGATTTTAAGGAGCAGATTAAATAATAACTGACATCCAACATCCAAATATTCTTCTGCAATTGCTGAATTGTGAAAATTACCCAAAATTTGAATAATCTTCAGTTTGAAATAAACTTTTAAAAGTTTCTTAAACAGTAGAAGACTCAGTATAGTTTAAAATCAGAACCAATCAACCTTTTTTGTGGAGGATTTTAGGTTCTATTACGCGTTTTAGACGTATTCAAATGTTAAGTGCCAAAAACCTTGTTTTTTGAGCTTTCACAAACGTCTTGAATCTATTGTGAAGCGTTGGGAAATAGAAAATATCCTTCACGTAGTCCTAGAGAAAAAATTTTAAAGGTCTTCAGTGACAATCAATTGCAATTTTTGAGCCCGAAAACTAATAGTTCTGTTATTAACATAGCCTCCAAAGTGAAAATAGGCTTCACCACTAAAGTTGATTTTTCGATGGAAATCCGGATCATTTTGAAGCCTTTCAAGGGCCATTTAACACGAGATATGAAATTCCTGGTGATAAACCACTGGAAATAGAATTTTCACATGTACAAGGAAAAGTTGCGTCTAAGGAAGATCTATTATTCTAGATTCAAGCACGGTCCCTAGCTATAAGTTGGGTGAGGTCACTTTCCACTTGTACGCGCCACCTGATTCGCGGTCTTCCTCTACTGGTCTGTCCTGTGGGTGTGGATTCGAAGACCCAGCCATCTTGCCACTCAATTGCTTTCGTAGCCCAAAGAAACAGTTGTTAGCAAGAGTTATTCTTCGTTTGATCTCAGCACTGGTGTTGTTTTCTGCGTTAACAGCGGAGCTGAGGTAGACAAAGTCCTTGACTACCTCAAAGTTACATCTGTCGATGGTGACTTTTTGACCAAGACGTCGGTGTTGTTGTTTTAAAAAAATCGCATGACAGCGCATCATCTTGTCTAAAACATCAAAAGGTTCTGTTAAGTTGTTTCCAACATTTATGGAGCAGCGTGAATTCTCCATGGTCATCCTGCACAAACAAGACATGGCTCTATACAGCTCGTTGCTGTAGATGCTGTCATATGCGGACTTGAAATCGATGAAAAGATGGTGGGTGTCGATTTGGTGTTCTTGAGTTTTTTCCAGGATCTGCCATTATGTGAATATCTGTAGACTTTCCTGGTCTAAAACCACACTGATAAGGACCTATCAGGTTGTTGACTATGGGCCTTAGACGTTCACATATTACGGCATAGAAGATTTTGTAGGCGATGTAAAGTAGACTGATTCCTCTATAGTTGTTGCAGTTAAGAGGGTCCTTTTTTCAGGATCAAATACACCCACAAAAACCACTTGCTCCTTTTTACCCCCTGTACCTCCTAAACCATTGAAAATAGAATTTTCACTTGTAAATACAAAAGTTGCGCCTAGTCAAGATCTGTCCTTCTTATAGCCAGGTTTTGGGGAAAAATGTTTAACAGTACTGTAGTAAACTTTAACTTTTTTAATTAGTATTTGAAACGTGTATTTTTAATTTTTAGCAATGAAGTCATTTTCCGTTCCAAAAGATGGCTTTTCAAAATGAAACTCCTTAGTGGAAAGCTCTTTAGGAATTATAATTTTCTAAAAATACAAATAAATATTATATAGGTGGCTTTTCAAAATGAAACTCCTTAGTGGAAAACTCTTTAGGAATATCAATTTTCTAAAAATAAAAATAAATATTATTTATAAACCAAAGCTAAGAACTTTGTCCAGCAATCAACATCAAAATTTTGTGTTTAGTCCTTTGTTTTTATTCCTTTTTACACTAAGGTACACAGGAAACACCACATGAAACCTTTTTCATTGTATTCATTCTGAAAAAGAAAGAAAAAAAGGTCCAAGGAACAGACAAACACAAGACAGAGGCTACAAAATAACTATGACAGTTATCTGCTTAGAAGAATTTTTCATAAAGTCGCATTAAAATACGACAGCAAGCGAGTAAGGAAAAGGAAACGAAACACAAACGGAAGCGTATCTATCTATAAATAAGGATAGTTGGCTTGGCTGGCTATGGATAGGTACGCACATTTATACAATTTTTGTCTTTATTTTCTTAGTGTGGCGACTTGTTATAATAATATAAAAAATATGTATTTTATTTTCCTTACTTGAAATTCTTTTCGCCCATTTTTTTTATTTCCAAGGTAAATGACATTGAGCCTGAAGAGAGCTCTTATACTAAACCTTCAGAATACATATAGTCTCAATCTTCGTCTCAGTCTCAGTCTGCTAAAAAGTTGAGGTTATGTCTATGAGGAGGAATACGATAAATTGTGGTGTCCTTTGCTAGTGCCACTGCCACTATACTATCTAAAGGATGACTTATGAATAGTGATGGTGGTTTTTCTTTTTTTCTTTTCGTTTGTTTCTTTATGCCAAAGAACATTGAAAAAATTCATAAGACGCAATATTAAAATTATTCGGACATGAAAAATATTCTTTATTCTTTCACAAATTGATCAAATAGCACAAATATTATTGGATTCTTTTGGTTTGGTTTTATTTTTTACAAGTGATTTACTTTTCTATCTTCTTATACCTCAGCAAAAAAAACAAACAGACAGGGTGAAGGAAGGACAATGAAAGTTGATATATAAGTGGTATAAGAGGATATTGTTGTAGAAGATTGTAAATTACTCAAGTGAAATGAATATGGTTAGTTGAAATTTTATTGAAATTTCCCCTTTTAGAAATACAATTTAAAGCATTTAGGAAGGAACCTTTATTTGATTTAGAGTAGGCACCAGGTCAAAAGTCCACAATGAATATCTTGGCCTTACTTATGGGGTTTCCACAAATCAACTACCTCACACTTGGTAATGCCTAAGGGACATGTTTTCACAATGTTGAATAAAGAATTTTCTTTTTGTAAGTTAGTCTTGTAAGAGAATGCAATCATTTTGGAAAACAATCATTTTGGAATGCAATCATTATGAGTCACTAATGGGATTCAACTTAAAGATTGCGTTCATTGAATTCATTTAAATATTGGAACTTCTAATTACAAACTCTTCGTATTTAAAAGAATGCAATCATTTTTTTCAATCATTTGAAAATTCCTGTTTCCTACATTCACTTGAAGTCTAATTATTCTTTTAAGGACATTGCTTTTTTAATTTTCGTAAAATGTGCTTTAAAAAGCAAATTTTTAGATTTAATGTTCAATTAAAAAAAATCCTTTAGTTTTTATCAAAACTATCCGACGTTTAAAAACTATAAAATCTAAGAAAGAAAACAAAAATAAAACTCATCTGCATGGCAGTTCTCAATAAAAGACTTATCCCTTAATCCCAATCGCACAAGGACGACAATCATTTTAGTCTGCGAATATTGTCAAAATCAATACCAATTGCTTATTTTTTTGTTTTTCAATTTTCTTTTCATGTCTTTATCCTTTTAAAACGACAAACAAATCCAAGAGTGTTCCTAGACACTTCTTTTTTTTCCAAAAAGAGAAAAAAATATAAATTCAAATTAAATGCAGAATCCCAATTCACAATTTATAAACGAACCATATTATTTTGTATGTATTTGTGGGTACAATTGGTTTTTCCTCTTTTTGTCATCATTTTGACAGTTGACAGGGAATTATCTTGTAATCCCCTAATTACCTTCATCGTTCACTATACAAAAGGATAAGGATATAACAAAAACAATTGCAAGAAAAAAAGTAAAAATCTTTTCTACTATTTTAAAAATTATATTTTTTTTTCTTTGTCAATTTCCTCTCTTTTTATATTTTGAATTCAATTCTTTTAGTTTTTATTTATTTTCTTCTACTTTTTCCTTCTAAATCTTCACTCATTTCCTTTATGGAAATCGAAAAAAAAGAAAGAAATCTTTTTCCAGGAAAAAAAGTACCACGCAAATAAACTGACAAATTCTACTAGTGACAAATAGAGTGTACCTAAACCCACCTACTTTAGACCCAGTTCCATGTCTGTCCTGTCTGTGGGCACTCCCGTCTACGCGTATACGACATTGCTCAGTCTCATAAATATTTGCAGGGCCAGATTTTTTGAATAAGAAAACTAAATAGGTTTTGTTCACGTTTTTAAAACACATGAGTATTTACAGATTAATTGAGGTTCAACACTGGTTGAAGTTCTTCAACCATGGTTGAACATTAATTAATCAGTTCTTAAATAGAAATAATGTATGAAATATTAATCCAGTTTTTTTTTCGACTGGTAATTGCATAAATATTGAAATCTGAGACGACACAAAAAATGTGATTGGGCATCGCTAGACAGATTAATTGGAGAAGTTAGGGTCTGTTTAGCTAACCAAGGTTTAAACCATCACTTTAAAACTTGAACTGCAATCCCTCAACAGAATAATGCCAAGTTTATCATTTTAAACTTCTGTTTGACCAATAATATTGTCTCCAGATTATGAGTTTAAGGTATAACTCTTAATCCGGGTTAAGGTACCCAATTTAAAGAGTTTACTCTTGGTTGAAAGGAACTATTCATTTTTAATCCTTTAAATCTCTTAAGTCTAGTTTAGCTTACCACTGAATCTTATAAATTATGGAGGTGTTTAAGGATTAAGATGTTACTTGAAGCATTTAAACATTTAGTATCCGTGACGATTTAAGTAGTTCCAAGGACTGTCTTGCAGAGGTCTGAGGTGAAACCCTGCTTAAACCTCAGGGGTTTTTAAGGGTTCTGTCACTTGCGGGGAATTTTAAAATCTTTAAGGAGTTATGATTGTAATTTAATAATAGGAGGTCGCATATGCGACAAAAAGCTGTAAGTCTTTTCCATTTCTGACATTTTTGAGACCTGCTTTAAGTCACAAGGCCCCAGTTCTTCGCGAAAGTTGGGTCATTTAAGCCTTGATTTTAAAATAAGGGCCTTATTATATTAATTACTTTAGTCCGGTCTTCTTCTCATTGCACACAATTTTTTTCTATGTTCCTGCCGATGCTTTCTCATTGTGGACTCTTGTCATAATAAGGACTATAAAAGGACATGAACATAATTTTTCTTCCTACATCCACCACCGAGGACACCCATCATCAGCTATCACCCATAACCCAAGCAAACAAAGTTTATTATTATTCTTCTTCTTTTTTTCTTCTATATTCTCCTGCTCCTGTTTCTTTGTTTATATGTATACGTATATGAGTACAAGGATACTTTTGTTTTGCTTTATTTTTATTCGCGATTCTCAAGACTTAGTTGCTGTTTGGTGTTTTTATTGTGTGTTTGTGTGTTTGTTTTTATTTTTCTCTTTATTGTTGTGTGTTTTGTTTAGCAGTGTTTGCGTGTGCATCCTTTCTGGGAATGGCTTTGCTGGTTAACTGTCAGAACTTTTGCACTTGAAGTGATTTATGTTTCGGAGTCGCACAGTGGTGCTAGAACCTAGAAGAGTACAGTGTGGACTGAGATGGGGGTGTAGTGAGGGTGGTGTGGTGGAGCGGAGGCGGCAAGCGGACTATGAAAGAAAAGTTTTCAATTTTCTGTTGCTTCTTTTCATTTTTTTTTATCTGCATCTGTGTTTTCCTTATACAGCCTGCGTTAACTTTGTTCTGATGGCATACCTATTATATTTATATTCTCTTCTATCTTCTAGTCCTTTTATGTCGGCCCTCCACCACCTCAATGCTTCCGTGGGATAATAATGAAGAGACGAACGGAGAAAGTAAGGTTAGGGTGTGGTAAGGTCCTTGTGTGTGACAATTTAGTATCACATTAACTTTGTCGGGATGTTGTGAATGAGAGTGTGGAATGTTAACAATTATTATGACACTTTTAACGCTTAGGACGACACATAAGTCTTCTTTTTTTTTTTAACGACCTTTTGAAGTATTTGTGGAATGAGAAGTTTTTATTGTTATTGACCTCTGTTTCTTTTTTTTCAGGTGACTAAAGTTTATTTTTTACACTTTTTTATTTGTTGTTGTTATTGTTGATAAAAAAAAAACAAACCACGTCGAAATCGGGTTTCGTTAGCAGCGGGCTGTTTTTAATACAAGTTCGTTGTCGACGAAACCTGCATATTGCGTTGGTAACACATCAGAGAAATGGAGAAAAATACAAAAATTAATTAAAAGCGATTTTTTTATTCGTTTTGTTATAAAAGAAATTTTATATAATGTTAACAATAGTAAGTACATATAGGTTGAAATAAAAAGTTGTTTTTTAAGGAAATATAAAGCAAACAATTTTTTAAATGTTTTGATAAACAAAATTATATACGAATAAATATGTAAGATGAAGTTAAGGATGTTGAGAAATGATGACTATAAACCTAACAAAAATATAATCGAATGAAAAAATATTTAACTATAAAATTGTGTTTATGAAAGGAAAAGCTAACATCCTGAAGTTTAAGAGGGTATGTGGTCATTAAGAATATTTAAGTTTTTAATAATATTTTTTTTAATATATTTAATATTTTTTTATTTCAAACCAAAGCTTTTTGAAATGTGTCTTGACTAGCAGTTCAAAGCAAATGCGAATGAAAAAGTTCCAACGTTTTTACTTCAACCATTTGAAGCAGCATTACAAATTAACTGAATACTTTTAAAGTTCTTAGGTTTTGTAAAGATTAATTAAAAACAAAAATCAACTTTAAAATTCAAATCAATCATAGAACTACAATCTTAAATACCACTTTTTTATTACATATGTTAAAAATGAAAATGTTTCACATACGCCATAGTGACCTGCAAAAATATATATTCATCAATTTCAAAACGTTCATTTTAAGTTTTAAGTCATTGTCTTATGGAAATTTTTAGTGGGTTAGAAAAAATTCTTCCCATTTATTTTACTTTTTATGATTTAAAATATTAGTTAATGTTGATTTTTTTTATAATAAGCGCACACTCAAGGGGATAATACTACCCTTATTATTTAGACATAGTGTGAGCACTAGGAAAGGGAGGGAGGGGTTGAGAGGAGGTGTCGGTGCAAATTGGTTTTGAATTCCTGAATATTGCAATGGCCGGGAAAGACAGAGTGTGGCAAGGCATTCCACATTCGCATAGTACGGCTAAAGAACGAATCTCTGTACTTGACAGTACCAACGAAGTTGGGCTCGAGGGTATATTTATGAGCATTCCTAGAAGCGCGAGTATTACAGTTAAACTGTTTAAGGGGAGGTATGCAACTGGCTATTTCTCTAGAGCATAAACTATTAAAACAACTGTAAAAGAAGGGAGACAAGAAACATTTTGACTATGTTCAACGACGTAAATGATCTTATGATGGTAATATCACCAATAAATCTAAATGCTCCACGTTCAATACTGTCCAAGAGACTTAGGTAAGTTGCAGAAGCACCAGCCCAGATATGGGAGTTATACTCAAGCTTTAGACTTATATAAGTCTTGTAGATAACAGCCAGATCGGATGAGGAGAAAATCTCCTTGCATCGCCTTAGAAAACCCAAACAACTTGCGGCATTTTTGGTGACATAGCAATATTTTGTATACGATTTGCTATGAAATATTAAAACTACCTTCAATTAAAGTTAAAAAATAAAATTATAATATATCACCGTAGACAAGTTTATTATCAACAAAAAAAATCCTTAAAAAATTATGGCTTCCAAAATTTCTGCATAATTTTGATAAATTATAACTATTAACAAATTCAACAGAAGAAGAATATAAGAATTCAAGTTAATTAAGAATATAAATTAAATATTGCCTCTAAACGGCACAATAATTTGTATACTCTTTGCAAAAAAAAAAAACACTTATTTTTTAAGATTGTTACAAAAGGTTTATGTTTTCCAAAATGGACAGTTAATTTTTGGTTGAAAATAAAATAAATAAACAATATTTCAAATGTGAAAGTAGACAAGAGATGTTTCTGAATTGTAATTTTCGATTGCTACGAAATTTTTCATGGTTAAAGCCTCAAATTTTAATCATTTCAAAGATAACTAGGCTTTAAGTTTAAAAAAAATAGAAAAGTTTATTAAGTTCATATATGTGAGTCTCAGGATAGTAGTACCAACATTTTTATAATATCTTTATGAAAAAATATTACTTAATACTAAATTTTATTTTAATTTAAAAAATATTCTCTTTATTAAAAAAAACTCTAACAAAAAAGTGGTTAGTACATTTTTTATTTAGAAAATACCAAGCTTTGCTTTTTATTGCAACGTTTTATGATCACTCTATGTAATATGGCTAAAAAGCCAATTGATTTTAAGACTTCTTCTTAGGTGCTCAAACCTGTTAAGTCCGTTGGGAACCCCTTAAGGAGTATAGGGCCTTTACTACGCCCACGCGCCATCGTGTACGGTTTCCGGAGATGTTTTTTAACTCCCTCCAACTCTTGCGTAGTAACGTTGATTCCACCTTGACTGTCTTGCGCCATGTGCTTCTCGGTCGTCCAGCTCTTCTTCCTTCTTGTGTGAGCAGATTCCACTTCGTTGCTTGGCCTGCAATGCAGTCGTTACCTTTTCGAAGCGTATATGTCCAATCCATTGTCTTCCTATCATAGATTCTATAGGTTCCTGACTGTACCGTGGCATGATGGTTAGTGCGTTGGACTGTCATGCAAGGGGTCTTGGGTTCAATCCCTGCCTGTGCCACCTTAATTTAAAAAAAAATAATTTTCGCGGGTACTGCCTCTTGCAAGGAATTGACAAATCCTTCAAGAGTAATTCTTGTCATGAAAACAGTGCTTTCTCAAACTAGCCGTTCGGATTCGGCCTAAAATTGTAGGTCCCTTCCATTCCTGACAACAGTACTCGCACAGAGGAATGGTTGAGAGTTGTAAGTCACTAGGCCCTGGTTCACAACGGACTGTTCCGCCACCCCATTTGATTTGATTTGAGGTTCCTGACTGTCCTTCTATGAAGTACCTCATTTAAAATACGGTTTGGCCAGAAAATCCTTAGGATTTTACGAAGACATCTATTTACGAAGGTTTGCAGCTTTCTTGTTATGGCTGAAGTAACATTCCAAGTGAGGTACCCATAAAGAAGCACAGATTCGACATTTGTGCGAAACAGTCGTAACTTTGTTCTTAAGCTGATAGAGATATTCCTCAAAATTTTTGACTACATACCGAACGCCGCTTTTGCTTTGCCGATGCGGCAGATGACGTCATTTTTGGTTCCGCCTTCGATGGAAAAGATGCTTCCAAGGTATTGAAAGCTCTCCACTTTTGCCGGAATTCATTTTCAGCCCCCAACTTCTGCTTCTCTCTCCACACTTGTTGTCATTTGATCTAGATGCATGATCCTATGAGAGTGTAAGCAAACATCGTCCGCGTAATCCAAGTGCTTTAAATAGGATGTGAAAGTCCATTGGATCCCTCCGCTACCTGACACAGCTGAGCGAAGTACATCGCTTATTACCAACAAAAGCAATATTGGCGACAGAATACAGCCCCGTCTGACTCCGTTTTGGATATCAAAATCATCTGACAACCTACCATCATACAGAACGTGACACTTGGATTCATCATATGCTGCTTTAATAATAGCAATTAGTTTATCTGGGATGCCTCTCTTCTACAAAGCTAACCAGATATACTCCCTGTTAACGCTATCAAAGGCCTTCACGAAGTCGATGAACAGCAGGTGTAGTGGTGATCGATATTCAACGCACTGTTCAATAATGATCCGCAGGGTGTTAAACAGCGCGGAATCTTTCTTGTTCGACATCGAGTGTGGCCTCAAGGTGTTCTCTGCTTCTATTTTGGCAACGGCTGTTAGAATGCAAATTCCTCTCCAGTTTTCGCACTTTGTAAGGTCTCCTTTTTTTGGGAGCTTGACGATAATTCCCTTCTTCCACTCAAGGGGGCAGCTTTCGGTGGTCCAGGTTTATTTTATTTTTAGACTTGCTAGACTTTAATTCCGGTGAAGAACAGCTTTTGTGTTGTTAATAGGAGATCGGTACGTTTTTTAATTCAGTTAATAACAACAGCATACAAATCAATCCCTATAAAAATTCGTCTTAATTAGTTTAAACAATCGATGGACTGTTGTGATGGTTTAGGGAAAATATATATACCTTTTTTTTCAAGGAATATTTTAATCTTTAGAAAGCATTAATTAATATTCAATACTGCAAAGTTTTCAAATTCATAGAAAGTAAATTTCAAGTTCTCTCAGTTCAAAATTATTTGAATGTTTTACTTATTCTGAGAAGTTGTTAAACAAACAAAATATCTGGTAACAAACCAATATTAAGACAGGCAAAATAATGCAGGAGTGCCACAAGGCTATCAACTTGCTCAACTCCGATTTCTACTTTTTAGTGAAAGACGGTTTCTTATATCAAGTTAAAGCAATTTCTTTACATTTTAAAAATAATGAAACATCAAAAACAAAACAAAATATTAATTAAACAAATATATGTCTTCCCAATACAAATTTAAATTTGGAATAGGACCCTCTTTTTGCAGCTGTTACTTTGACATTTGAAATTAGTTAATATACATACAAGTACATGCTTCGCAGACCTGTAAGAAGAGTTTCTTGACTGTTTCATCTCTCGAAGAAGTGATCAAAATTGGCCACGGACCTGTTCAGACTTTAATCTTTGGTGCCTTGTAAGAATCAAAGGTATTGGTCAATGCACACAAACGATTCAAAATCTTGAAGATGGAATTTCAGTTATCAGGGATATACAGCCAGAAAAGTGCAAAACTTTGACAATGAAACACGATATCAACCAAATGCCTGTCTCCGGCTTTGGTTGATATCGTGTTTAATTGTCAAAGTTCATACCTTCTACTTTTCAATGAAATAAAAATGTACAGATTTTTTTCAAATACTTTTTTTTAACATCAAAATGAAATCTCTTATTGAAAAACTATACATTTACACCATATTTTATTCATAGGAAACAGGATATTTAGTCTGTCTTTTTTATTATGTTAATTATGATAATAGATGGTTTGTGCCCTTCATGAACCATGTCACCATGTGATAGTAGCTGACCTAACAACTATCATGACCTATTTAGGAATTTTGAAAACGAATTCCTTTGCGTTTCTTATTTTATCCTCCTGACTGTCTAGAATCCTTTGAGACTATTTATTCAAAATGTTCTTCCTTAATGCTGCAAAATGTGTACATTTCTAAAGTCTTTGCAGATTTTCATAAAAAGTTTTTTAATATCAGTTTTTTCTAAAAGATAGAATTTAAGGAAACTTATTGGTCCTATACAACAAACTAACACCTTTAAAATAATTAATTTTTCCTTTTTCCATATTTGCTTCTTTTACTTAATTATCATCTTAATCAAATGGTTTTAGAATATTTCATTTTCAAACAACACCATCCTTGTTTTCGTCATTTAATTAGAAAGTTCCTTTAATATCGTTAACTAAGCTACATACATAGATTCTCACCTTGTTTCAATCGACTTATGTTTGCATATAACTATGTATATAAATATAACAAACTGTTTTGCAACGATACAAACATATCTTTTATTGAGTCTTACGCTAAATTCAATAAAACGCTTCTAACCTATCTCTGGTTAAATACAATTCCAACCTCACCACCTCCACCGTCATTCAGCCCCCAAAACTGAAAATAGTCTTTTCGCAACTTTTCGTCTTTCCGTCTTCTATATCAAAAGGTGTAAATTGCCAAAAGCACAAATTTTGTCGAAAAGTCTAAATAAAGTGCATGTTTTCCTCTTTCGACCAAGATGAATTGCTTTTCTACAAGTCGAGTATACTATAGGTACATCACTTCGTCGTTGACTACAAAATGTGTCCTCCTAAAACATCTCTCTATAGCTAGCAAGCAAGCTAGCTAAGTTGTGTGCCCCCTGTCGTCGACGACAACATCATGATGTAACGAAATTGAAATATAATTTTTGGTCCCCTTAAAAGTGCAATTTAGAAGTTGGCTTTAGGTCTGGGGATCTGGATGAAATAAAAGGATGTGGAAATATTTCGTACTCATACTCCTTGGAATTTCTACAAGTACTGTAGTAGAGTTAACCATTCAGTGTGTTTACATACCCTCTTTACTTCGATGGCACTTAAATTGGATTGTAAGTTCTTGAAGTGAGAAGTTGAACACTGTTAGTGCAGAAGTAGATGTTGAGCTCAGAACTCAGAAGAGCCTTGTCCAACCACAAAAGTTTCCAAAACCCCAAGGTTGCACAAAGAGTCAGCTTAAGAGGAACACCGAACACACCAGTCAACTCCCGGTACTGGTCCTGGTCCCGTTATACTCCCTTCAACTGCATCTGAATGATGAGGACAACGATGTTCCAAAATGAAATTCATACGCTTTCGGGCGATGCTCTACTAATTTCAGGACCGGATATGAACTTCCGTAATGAAAATTTTTCGAACCGGAAAATCCTCTTGAGTTGATTTAGTGTGGGGTTCATTTTAGGCGGATGGAAATGGGCAAGCAGCAAGCAAAAGGAGAATGCCACAGTGCCACTCTTGTGAGGAGTCTATATCTTCTCTCTAACAGCTCCAAGTGCAAGAGGAAGATTGCTGTTGTGGTGTGTTTACATTTTGGCATCTAGTTTTTAGAAGAGAAAAAGTCTGTCTGTATTAGATGTATATGTGTATATCTGTGTCTGTATTATTGTACTGAGAATATATTGGACTGATATAAGAGGCAAATAATTACTGAAAGCTGTTTCGAAATAGTACTAATCGATTGTGGAATAGAATTGCATCTTATAAGTTAGTTTTAAGCAAAATTGAGAAATTCGAGGTGATGATTAATTATTTGACTTACTTGATTAGATAAGCATATTTTTAGAAGCTGTGCTGAATTAAATCCACTGCTATTATGACTGAGTCTTTAAAATGAGTCGATGCATATTGTATTTGACCTAAAGATGGTTGAAGGAATTTACCATGGTTAAAATCAAAAATTAAAAACTATTGCAAGGACTTCGTTTTTCCAATCATATGGGTATTGAAGTTTTCTTGTTATACAAATGACAGTTTTGGTTCTATGAAGTTGTAAGTCTCTTGCGATCTCCTTACAGAAAAGATTGAGCTTATCGAACTTGAAATGACACTAAAAACAGCAAAAGGAAGCAGCCCGGGTGAAGACAAAATCACTTACAAGATGGTTGAACTTAGCGATACTAGCCTTAAAAACAGAATCTGTGCATAATTCAATGATATTTTATCGACTGGGACCTTTCCACATGACTGGAAAAGAGCAAAACTCAAGCCGATTCCTAAAAGCTCTAGAAACAAACATAATTTTGGTGAATACCGCCCGATCTCGCTTCTTCCCGTTTTCTCCAAGATTTTCGAAAAAATCTTAGCGAGACGAATTAGTTGGTTACTAGAGAAAAAGGTTAGCACCGAACAACACGCTTACAGGCCAAATAGAGGAGTATCAACGCTTTTGCATCTATTGGAGCTTAAAATTGCAGAAACTTTGTCGAAAACTAAGCACAGTATTGTTATGTCATCGGACTTAGAAAAAGCTTTTGACAGAGTAACAATGGTTCCGGTAATCAAGCAGCTTTACAAATGGGGTGTACCTAAGAAAATACTTAAGGTTGTGATATCCTTTATGGCTAATAGAACCTTTAGAGTAAACGTGGATGGATACGATTCTATTCTAAGAAAATTAGACAATGGCACACCTCAAGGTTCACCACTTTCAGTAGTGTTGTACAACGCATATATAGACTCCTTGATAACTGAGCTTTCGCAACCCACTTACAATATTGATTTTATTGGAGTTTACGCTGATAATATCTATGTCTTAGCGTCCGGCATCCCAAACCAGGTTCAAGACATTCTTCAACAAGCAGACTTGTCAATGTCAAGATGGTCCAAGAAAACGGGTGCAATTATACCACCCTCAAAAATTGAGGCACTTCATCTCTGCAAAAAAAGAAAATGAACTTGTATTCCACTCTGCTTACGTACCACTCCAATTCCATTAAAAAAAGAAGCAAAGATTCTTGGAGTTATGTTCACAAAAAACTTGAAATGGGATAAACATGTCAGCTAGGTGATAAGCGGCTTAAAATCAAGGAACAACGCATTAAAAATGATCTGTTCAAAAAAAAAAAAAGGACCACATATAGAAACAGCTCTTCGAATTGCTAAGGCTCTGGTGGAAGGGACACTACAACACAGCTTAACCCTCTTTATGTGGACTACAAAAAAGAACATCTCGAAACTCGACGCAGCTTTAAACGAATGCTTTAGAACGGCAACAGGTGCCCTTAGATCGTCAAACGTTGAAGCACTTAGAGTTGAAGGAGGTTATGTATCCTTTAAATATCTCGCTGAAAAAAGAGCAACAAATCTTTTAATGCTTTAAACAGGCTAGCTGTATTAGTACTAAGTGAACCTCAAGAAGGTGAGGATTCCGATCCCACTGAATTCTTCATTCAAGGTTATAACTTCTCGTGAATTTGATGCTAGCTGATTCCATCCAAAGCATTGTTTCGTAATTTCCTCGCACTGAAATCGTTGTTACGGACGATTTCAATGTACACAATTCTTATAGCTTCAACATTCGAGCTACACAACCCCAGAAGGAGTGTATGCTGAGGTCTTCGCTAAGTGGAACCACCTAACTCAGCTGATCAACGAGCCCACTCGAATATCGGAAGTGGTAGCTCGAGCAGGAAACACTCTTGACTTGTTTTTTACCTCTGACCCTGGTAAGTACACTATTAGTGTTCTATCTCATCTAAGCACATCTGACTATTGTGTCATATCAGCAAATTTCTCGTTTAAAACTGTCCAGTTAAAGAAAGACCTATTAATAATTATTTTAGGATCTTTATCTGGTTATGATGCTTCTTCAATAGTGTCGTTGACACCAGCGCTGATATGATTACAAGTTTGATTCTCTTGGGAATGAGAACTTTTATCCCGAATAGGATTAAAAGCATCAGACCTATGGAAAACGCATGGTTTCATGCGAGCTGTAAAGAGGTTATTAGGGTCAAGAAAGGAGGAAAACTGGAATAAGTTCAAGCAAACCAGGAAGGCTTGCAACGCCCATGTTCAACGACCAAATTTGTACATGACGAAAATTACAGCAAAGTAATTTAGACATTTAAAAAGAATATACGGAATTCTTCCTCTTCCTCGGTTCTTAGGCTCATTGTCAATGATAGTCTATTTGTTAGCTCTTTAGAGAAAGCTAATCTCTTTGCTCGGCAGCTCGCCGCCAATTTAATGCTACCCAATGAGTGTTATGACTCCGCCTGTACTTGAGCGAGTTAGTATTCTATGGGATCAATCTTTTTTCGCACTCTTACTGTAGCGAGAGTCCCAAAAGATCTTAACATACATAAATCCGCTTGTCCGGATAGTATCCCCACTATTGTTCTGAAGAGGTGTTCTTCACCTGGCAAAACCACTGCGTAAGCTTTTTCGTCTGTCCCACTCCTCAGGGCTCGTTCCAAGAGGATGGAAAACTGCTCTTGTTCGTCCCATCCCCAAAAAGGCGAATCTTCCTCAACTTCTAATTACCGACCGATTGCACTTACGTCCCTTCTTTCCAAGGTCATGGAAACACTGATTAATTATCAACTCAAGAAATATCTTGAAGATCGAAAGCTTCTTAATAACCGTCAGTTCGGCTTTCGTACCACTGGTGATCTCATGGTTCATTTCACCGAACAGGGGAGCAAATGTTTACATCGCTTTGGAGAAAGTAAGATTATTGCACTAGATATTTCATAAGCACTTGATAGGGTCTGGCATCAAGCTCTCTTATCGAAAGTGCGGAATTACATTTCGGGCACAAGTAGTATTGGATGGATTCAAGTCTCACAACCACAAAATAAATGCTGCTGTGCCCCAGGGCTCGGTTCTATCTCCAACACTCTTTTTTGTTTTTATTAATGATCTTCTGTCTTCAACATCTAATCCAATATATTGTTTCTTTGGCGATAGTACTCTTAGTTTTTCATATTCGTTTTCAGATTCACATCCCTCTTCTTCGCATGTGGAACTGCAACGAAAAAATATAATAAGATCATTAAATTCCGACCTAAACAGCATTGTACAATGGGGAATAAGAAACCGCGTGGAATTTGATGCTTCGTAAGCCCAATGCTGTCTTATATCCTTAAAGAGAGATATGCCCCCTTGCCATTACCCATAGATGGCACTTGCATCGAGTTAAGTCTCTTTGATATTCTCGGTATGTGTATCACCAACCACCTTTTGTGGAACGATCACATACGCGATGTCGCAAAAGTGTAGCAAGATGTTTGGGTTTTCTAAGGCAGTGCAAGAAGTTTTTCTCCTCCTCTGATCTGGCTGATATCTACAAGACTTATATGCGTTCAAAGCTTGAGTAGAACTCCCATATTTGTGCTGGTGCACCTGCAACTTACTTTAACCTTTTGGACAGTATTGAACTTAGAGTATTTAGATTGATTGGTGTTATTACCATCATAAGATCATTTACGTTGCTTGAACATTGTCGAAATGTTTCTTATCTCACCTTCTTTTACCGTTATTTTATTGGTTTATGCTCTGGAGAAATAGCAAGTTGCATTCCTCCCCTTTAACAGTTCAGCCTTGCCACACTCTTTCGTTCCCAGCCATCTCCTGTACTCTTTTAAACATATTTAGGGTTTTCTAATAAGAAGTGTTTAACTATCTATTGGAAGTTGTTGTAACTGGAGCGAATTTTCCAATTAATAATTTTATTATTTATCGACGTTTCAAGATCTCTAGAATCTATACATCTAATGTGTTTGGGAAGATGCCTGCGCGGTCATCCTCGTTCGCACGTTGCGTCGGTTCGTTTGGAATACCTTTTTTTGAAATTCAACTTAGGTTTTTTTTCATAAATAAAAAACCTGAAAAAAAGCTATAAAATAATTGTATGCATAAAAGAATAACGTTTTAGACACATGGACTAATTTTTTAAAAAATCGTAGTGAAAAGCCTTAAAAAACAACTAAAAGTTTATAAAAATAGATTTTCGACTAGAGTCTCTCAAAAACAATCAAAAAGGCTACTTAAAATAGTTTAAGAAATCAAATATTGAATCCAAACTTATTTCATCCTATGCAGAATGTTTTTGTTAGCTTTAATTTAATTTTTCTATAGAAAATCAATTGACAAGCTTTTCCCTTTTTTTCCAAAAACACGAAAATAAAGAACTAAAAAATAGTTTTTTTGACTAAGAAATTAGCTTACATATTGCTATAAATATTTTTTAAAACTTTTAGAAATAATAACAAACAGACAATAATTTAAAGTTTACAATGAAATATTTCGAACGTAATGGTTTATGAACACACGCACATACCTACAAACCTTATAGGCACTCTGAAACGTCAAGAAATGTCAACATTTTAAATTTGACAAACCGAGTCGAAAATTTAAATGTTTGTTTGTTAAATGTTTAAATTCGTGTGTCCAATTGTGACCAACATTTCAAGAAATAGCACGGTTAGGAAACTTTTTTGCAAAACTGCAAACTGAGACCTTTTTTGTTGTTAAATTTAACAATTTTAATACATTGTTGAAACAATTGTAGAAGTGCCGAAATTTTGCAAGTCAAAAGACCTTCACTTTCTTTCGATTATTTTTTAAAATGTAAAATAGGTCATAAGTATACCTTATTCAACAAATTGTCTTTTGAAGTCTTTGTTGGTTAGGAAAACAAGCAACATTTTTAAAACCCTGGCAAGAAATAAATTCTTTAACTAATACATTTTCCGTCTGCTAGAAATCCGCATTTGTGTGCGTGCAAATTAAATATATGCATGTGTATGAACCACATGATTTACAATTAAAGTTTTTGATGTGCAATCAAATTTCGAAATTCCTCTAATGAAATAGTGCACTATGTCAAATAAGAAACAGATCATCCATCAGCATTCATCACCAAACTAGCTTTTAGTTAATTCCTTTAATAACCTTAATTTTATAATATGACCATTATATTATTTTCGTATACAATAACAGTAAGGAATTTATGTATTTCAAGTTTTGTATTTTCATTGACCAAAGCTATGAAATTATCAACTTCAAAATTAGTACCCCCAAAACCAAATGAAAGTCCCCTCATATAACATAGAATGGACAAAAGAGATCTTTTCAGGACCTAAGTACGTCGTACCCTACCTATGACTATGTGTATCTCTGCTTTCTATACTCTCACCCGTATCGTATGTGCTGTTTATCACTCCTTTCTGTACCATATGTTATGAAGAAAAAAATAACGAATCTCCTTCAAATTATTCCACTAAGAGCTAATAATTACATCAGACAAACATCATGTAAAATGGTCAAAAGCCATAATTCAGTTAAGTACCCTGTCGTTCAGTCCTCTAAGGGCCGCCACTGCCGCCATGCTCTATTCCAGTATGCCATAGGGCAGCCGCATTAGGACGAGGACGAGAACAAGAGAAGTAGTAGCAGGTAGTAGAAGGAGGAGGTATAGTATATCTCTTCTAAAATCACCATCCCGGGCTTCAGCATGGAGCACATCAAACATCCTCATAGGTATAATTCCTTCATTCTTGGAAACGAGTCGTATAGAGTTGGGTATTTGTATGTATGTATGGTTTGTGCGTCCATTCGTATGTACATATAATAAAATGTCATCATCATGTCCTTGACGGTGTTAGGCAGCATTAGCTTCCTGTGCCTGCGTTTTCAAGTTCCCTATCCCTCATCATGGATGGGATGTCCGTCCACTGTCCACGTTTATGATGATGATTGCTGTACGACGACGAGGAAGAGGACAACTACTCCACCTCCTCTTCTCCGATTCCAACAACGACGACGATGATGATGACGATGTTGTTGACGATGATGAGAAGTGGCGGTGGTACTCACTGTTGGTTGATGTGATACAACTGTAGCAGCCAGAGAGTACATCTGTCACACGAATGTTCATTTCTGTCAGTGGTCATGCAATTGGCTTTATGGCTATGGTTGCCGGGTTCTGTCCATAGGACTGCCACTGCGTTATATACCTACTGATGCAAGTTTCTACAATATCTCATTCTCTTCAAAACCTCTTGAATAACACCTCACATTCCCCACCCGCCCACACACAATGTCCCATTATGAATTGAGTGCTAAATAGAAACCCAATTGGCGCTCTGTTCATGGCACACTGACGATGGCGACTGGTAGTATGTCCCTTCATCACCAACATCACCATCATCAGCTTCATCAGCATGATGATGATGATGATAGGACCGCTTGTGAATTATCATACGAGTAGATGGACTGTACCTTCATATAAAATGGGGGATGAGGTGAAACTGATGAAGTGGCTTTTCTCGTGTGTGATGTGTGTTTCAGAAAAATCCAAAACTTCAAATATCAAATTAAGAGAACAGCAACGTATCGTAACTCCTTTTTTTATACTCTGAAGGACTGGGAATGGCATTAAATGAAAATTTTGCATATGTTGTCGCGACGCGAAACCGTCATAATTAAGAGTGATAACTTACGTACACTTAAGAAAAATGTTGTTACTTTTAGAAAATTTTAACTCTTTGTATGAAAACAAAAGTTTAAATCTATAATTACTTAATTTTTAATCTGAAAGCTGTCAGGTGATAAGCTACCAAATTTCATATCATTTCTTCAGAAATCAAATTGATAATTGTTGGTTTAAAACAATGATATTGTCGGCATACGATGTTTGCTTATCAGAAAACGGTCTCGCTATAAGGGTATTCACGATACCACTGGTTTAGTATGTTTTCAAAAATGTAAAAGTTTGAAATTTTGTTGCACCGACCGTAACAACAAAAAATAGTGGATTTTGATTCATCCAGATTGTTTAACAGAAAAACAATGATGTATTTAGAGTTGTTGATGGTTTGAAGAGCGAGCCATCTAGCGCTTTATTTTTTAAATCATATGTTATTTTGACACTGACGGCAATTTCCCCCTAAAAATTCGGGCCTTAAATACTAGTGACCCGATTATTTTTATGAAAATTAAAAAGATCTTTAGGAGGAATGATCAGAACGACCTTCCTTGTCTTAAGCTTCAGAGGACGACAAAGAACAGTGACGTACGTACAACAGGAATAGATCCAGGAGACGTAGTTTTGGACGTTGAATTTTTTGTTGTCGAAGATCCGCAAGAGAAAGCAGAGGCAGTGTTGGCTGCTTTCAATTTAATCGCGACCTGGAGAATAGAGCCCAGCAGCACCACTTCTACCTGCGTAACGACATAATGCAGTGGCGATCCGAGAACCTCGGTTTTGCCAGGTTCAATGACGAAAACTTGGCAAAACTAATACCCTATTATAGTAGTTACGAAGATAGATCTCCAGCTCATCTTCAAATCATTTAAGGAAAAGAAGTCAGCAGGTGTCGATGGTATATCCAACATTGTACTACTACATTTACCTCAGCAAGTTGTTTATCAACGTTCTGAATAATGCATATTATCCGGTCCGTGGAAAGACAGCTGTGGTACATCCTCTCCCTTAAAGGGAAAGGACAACTCCAATCCATCGAATCTCTATTCGATAAGTCTTCTTCGAAGTATCAGTAAGGCATTCGAGAAGATTACAAATAGAGGTCTGTCCATGTGGGAGATCAACAAAATCATTCCGGATAATCAATTCGGCTTTAAGGAGGACATGACGCTATTCATGCTGCACCGGTGCTTGTCTGGTTGACTTGGAGAAAGTCTTCGACACCGTTTGGTTAGAGGGACTGTATCCAAATCTGATCGACTTGACATAAGCAAACCACTGTTTTATATGCTTTATGATATGCTTGCTTATAATTATTTTTAAAATTGGCAATGTAACATTTACCACAATCTTGTATATTACAAATGGTCCTCAACTTGTTTAGTATTTACCCCAAAAGATCTATTAACAAGTCTGACTAAGACGAAAGCGTACGCCAACGACCTACAGAACGGCCCCAAAAATTGAAGTTAGGTTAGGTTATAGTGGCTGTCCAAGATGGAAACGGACACACTTAGGCCAATTTAATGGCCCATTGTGATACCACATGAATCTTGATTCTTCCTCCTAAGCTCAAAGGAACCAGCTTGAGTCCCTCACGAAACGTGAGAGGCTGATTATACCGATATGATCTAATTCGTTTAGATCGTTAAAGAAGAATTCTCCTAGGTAATTCTTGCGTTTTCGAGCTAGAGCAGGGCATGTGCAGAGAAGATGAAGAACCGTTTCTTCCTCTTCCTCGTCCATACAGGTTCTGCAAAAGTCATTTGAGAATACGACTAGTCTCGTGGCGTGCTTTCCTATTAGACAGTGTCCGCTTATGACACCTATTATCGAGCTTACATGCGATCCGCTTAGAGAGAGCAACCACCTTGAACGTTTTAAATCCAGTGTTGGCCAGATGTTTTTTGTGGCTTGACACGTGGTGATGTTGGTCCACCTGGAATGAGAGACTTAATTTCAGTCGTTCAGAGTACACACCTCCACCAACCCCTTCTTTGGTTTTTGACCCATCTGTGTAAAAATGGATTGACTCATCCTCCAAGAATCTCCTATCCTCCCAAAAAGATCTGGTAGGTATACCTGAAAATTTGGAAGTTTTTGTCGAATTGTAGTTGGGGGATGGTGTAGTCTGTGTGCTTTGGGATTGATTCTAAGTACCTTAGAATTACGGAGTGGCCAATGTTGTTGTTATTCCACTGCGACGAAGCATTGAGGCAGAGCTTGCAGCTATTTGTTTGCTAAATATGTCAAGAGGTGTAAGGTAGAGCAAGATGTCCAGTGCCGCAGACGGGGTCGTCACGATCCGCGTATACATAGGCAGGCTGAACGTTGGACTTTATTTAACTTATCCCTGTTTATACCTTTCTCTAAAGCAGTCCACGATACTGCCACACCGTACGTTAAAATCGGTCTGATTACCGGTGTGTATAGCCAATGCGTGATTCTGGGTTGTAAGCCCCATTTATAACCAATAGCTTTTTGCAAGAAAAGAGAGCTACAGTAGCTTTTTTGTCTAAGACAAGACCCAGGTATTTAGCCTCGTCTGAGAATTTTAATTGGATTCCTTTAATATCGGGAGGGTTGACAAATGGAATTTTGTATCTCTTCAAAAATAAGACCAGATCGGTTTTGTGTGGGTTAACACCCAGTCCACACCTATCAGCCCAAAGTATTAGTCTGTCCAAGGCATTTTGTAAGAGTTCTTTTAGGATATTAAGATGCTTTCCTGAAACTGCTATAGCAACGTTGAGGTTATCAAGACACTATTGCAGTGTGATTTCAGCTAGATTTCGCAATATTACAAAATGCGAAACTATTCTATTCAGGACTCCGCTGAATGGAGCCACAAGTGATACGAGAAAGAACTGCAGTAATATAGTGATCGTTGGACCAAACCGACAGAAACAGGCGAATAAAAGTGTAGTAAAGTACCTCAGCATCTGGTTGGATCAGTACTTGTATTTCTAGAAACATATAAGTGGTGCTCTTGACAGAGCTAGGGTAGCCTTTGCCCTCACAAAACGGTTGCTTTTTAGCAGCCGTCTTGACAGCAGTGTAAAGGTGATTTGCTACATGGTCCTTATCCGGCCGATGATTGCCTATGGGTGCCCGGTATGGTTCAACGTTTCCCCATCTCAAATGGAAAAGGTTCGCTTGTTTGAGAGACAATGTCAGTGATGTTCGTTGACTTGGATTACACAGAACACCAGAGTCGGAGTACAAACATTACTATTGCAACCAGGTTCTATTCAACAGAGCCAACATAAGAGCGATGTCGTCGACTAACAGCTTATTTTTGGGGCTTAGTACCCAAACAATGAGTACTACGCATGTCGGGACGTCCTCACACTGGACGGAGCAGAGCGCCTTCGGTTCAGTAGGACTGTTTCCGATAGGGACCGAAGAGGTGAGGAAGGAGAACCAGTTTTTGTGGCCTTAAATTGAGAATTTCATTTAAAGTTGTCGAAGATGTTTGGCGTTGGCTGTCTTATATAGTTTTACGAATTAGATTGGGGATAGTCTGGGTGGCACCAAAAAAAAACAACTTAAAAACTTACTGAGGCTGTTTTAGTTTTTGAGTCGTATTATTGGTTCTGGTTAGTTTTAAGTAGCTAAAGTATTATAATGGACAAATTTAACTCTTAAGACTATTTACTTTACTATAGCTTCACCGTAGAGCCTTAGACTACAGCTTCGCCGTAGAGCCTTAGATCAGCTAAAATTAGAAAAACGTTTTGTGCAAACAATTATCTTTTCTGATAAGATGCATTTTCATTTCGGCCATTGCGTTATTACAGATTATGGAGTATGGCATCATATGAACCTTTTTCTTCGAAAAAGAGCTGAGGTGTCGTTTAACAGAAATTGAAAGTAAGGGAATAGTGGAAATTTCGAAAAAGATAAAAAGATTGAAGATATTTCTTTTAAGTTTGCTGAAATTTTAGTAATGTTGGAAAAGTAAATATCAAAATTTAGTATATGATGAAAATTGTAAAAAATTGTGTGTTCGCTCATTTTTGGAAAATGTCTTGTTAGCATGAATTTGACAGTTGAAAGATAGATGTGATTTTGCTTTATTCGGAATTAAAAACAAGGCTTACACGTCAGAGTTACTTACTTAACAATAACATAAATTGTTTAATTCTAAATTTATCTTACTGGCTATAAATGTTGAGGCTTTGAACATGCAATTATTTCTATCAGTGTACACAAAAGTTGCTGGACACTCTTGCAAACATTAAAAAAGCTAATTCATTTCCCGACTATACAAAAACGTATAGTTTAAACTCCTTTAAAAAAAAAACATCTAAAACATAATGTTTCTGTGCATTTCCACAATACATTTGAATCTTAGTAGTACGTACTTTATTAGGATAAATGACAGTGTAAAGGAATGAAACAAGAATTTTATTTATGCAATAAATTCATCTTGCAATGGAATGACAAACATTAAATTAATGCAACTAAGCTCTAACATGAGTCTTTATGTTAACAACATTTATACGAAATAAGTTTTTACAGAGAAGATCGTATTAAAATTGTTAAATTCTGGATTAATAACACAGGAGTATTTTTTAACTTCGTCAATACATTTTATAGTAAAAATAAAAAAAGAGAAGAGGATCAAAGTTGCAGCCTTGAGGTACCCCATATGTAGTAAAACACACATTATAGACAAGTTTGGATAAACATGTTGCCATTTTAATTAATATTTAGCAACGTCTGATACTTAAAAGTGAGAGTAAAAATTGTTCTTATATAAAAATTAGTGTTCATTTGATATTAAAAACCGAGCATTTTTAAAGAGAAATCAGCGGATGTTTAAAAATGCGATTGTTTCGTTTCTTGTGTGAAACTTAGGGCCATATTGTTGTAAATTTCAACAAATTCAATTCTTCCTCGAAGATAACATCTTTCCATTTATAGTAATTTAGTAGTTTTTGGTTGACAAATATAAAAAACATAACATCTTCAAAAGTGACTGCTGCCCAAAAATAGCTTGCTTTTCAAAATCAAACCTCTTATTGGAAAATTCTGTTCCATGCCCAATATTCAAACTGCAGTCCGGCCCTTAAAAACTAAATTTTCAAAGTGTCAAGATCATAAAGAAAGACAAATGAAAATATTGTTTTTATTTTTTATCCTAGCAAAACTACCCTCAGTACTTTTCCAGTTTTTTTTAACAAGAATTCAAAACCATTTCGACCAAAAAAAGATCCACATCTTCAGGCAATTTTTGTTACAAAAAAAAACAACTAACATAAACGGATAAATTGGGAAGAAAAATACCGTACGTCACGTTGCTCATCGCAAGGTGGTCAAAAAAGTGTACGAAAAAACAGTTATGTTTGCCAAAGACACCTTCACCGCCGCCGCCGCTGCCGAAGTTGCACACAGAGAAAACTTTTTCAAAGAGCAACAGGTTCAAAAGGATTTCACTTTTAAGTCAGAGGCAAAACTTCAGACACAGAATGAAGAGCCGAACTGAACCATAACCCCTACCCCACTACCTACGATTTGCAAAGGGAAAGGAATAGGAAGTCACTTCCCTATCCCTTGAGTTAACTATTTTTTCCTGCTTCCATCATTAGGGGATGAGAATGAAAATTAACGTTTTTACGATATAATTTTTTCGTTTTTGCGGATAGGTATAAGGACAAAACTTCAATCGGTTGTGACGTTCGAACAAAGCCAATAACACAGTTGAATACTGCAAAAGAAAGAAGAAGAAAAAATAACGAAATGAATCGACCTGAAGGTCCAGCCAAACCAAGCTATGGCTATACTCCTCGGCAAAGCACTGAACTCAAGTTGTTGCTGGAGTCCTTTCTCTACTTTGGCGCTACGCCTCGACTTTCACCTCTAGATGGATGGATAATGGCTAACATATTTTTTTTGTCCTCCATCTTTTTCGTTCGTGTTTATCCTGATTTTTTCTTCAAAAGGATGTGCCCAGGTATACGGTATAGTGGACGACGACGCAGAGGGGCTTCACAGCAGAACAGAATAGAGGAGAGAAGAAATCTAATTTGCACCTAAATTGATGCACCGGATCAGAGAGAAAAGTCCATAGTTGGGGCTTTTTTGGTTTGGTTAAGGGGTTGGGGATTGGGAGCAACATTGGTTGACTTGAGTATACATATAGTGTCGCGACTGTGTCCTTGTTGATTTTAAAGGATATTTTTTTTGCATCATTTTTTGTCGTCTTTCTAGTACGAGTATTACCGGAAGTTTTCTTTTTTGAATTTATTTTATTTTTTTCGCTTACTCTCCCTCTCTCTATGTCCTTGGATATGGGTGTTTGGTCAAACCCAAAAGAGTTTAACTCTTATTCAGAGTTGTGTTTTTTACTTTCGTCCTGGACAAAAAGAAAAGAACCTGTTGTTGTTTGTAGAAGTCCACCTACGATCTGATAAACTGGTATTTTAGCTGGATGTTAAGAAATAAATAAAAAAAAGTCAAGTAGAATAAAATGGAAAAGGACAATTTATCCTTTTTTTCAGTCTTTTCTCTTCTGTGTTGTTGTGGGTTGGTGTATGCTGGTGTTTTTTGTTTGTATTTTGTTTTTGTATGAAGGTATTTTTTTATAGTTTTTATTTGTGTAGGTATTATTTTCTTCTGTCTCTTTGCTACAATGTCAGATCGTATCAGTGACCAATAAGCTCCAGCACAAAGGATTTATTCCTAAAAGCAGATAATTTAATTCAATTGCATTCCAAAGGCACACCACGACCACATAAACTCACACTTAAGGATGAATGCACATATGGATGTGTGGATTGTGGAAGTATATTATCTATATAGGTACCTGCTGGAGTGTATACAAGGATACAGGGAAACGGTAGAATTTGACGTAAAATTCAATTAAAGTGGACACTTTGAAAAATGCACTTTAACTAACCACATAACCAGGTTTTTATAGTTTTTGAAATACAAAAAAATAAGCAAAATTAATGCGAACGGAAATTGTAAAATTTTGTCATAAAAAGAAGTTTTGACAACAAAAAAGAGAGAAAGATGTGTTATTGAAATACTTGAATGCTTGAAGTGATATTTCAAAAATCAAATTTAAGTGGTGAATAGCTGTAAGAGTTTAAAACTCAAACTTCTTTTTATGGTTTCCGTTCCAGTATTGCAGAGTTTTGAACACTTTTCTTTACGCAAAAAGCTGCAAATCTTGTGTGAGGGAGACAAACCAACAAACATTAAATTCCCCTTACAAACATTGGCTGAAAACATCCCTTTTCTGTCCGAAGAAATTTTCAAATACAAATTTTAAAAACTTAAGGAATTTCAAACGACATTTTTAAGTATTTTGTCACAAATACGTGCCATTTTAAGTTTTGAAAAAACATCTATCATATTACGTCCATATTGTTCGCACCACGAATAAAGTCAGTCCAAACAATTTTAGAGAACGCTTTTAAGCAAGTTTTCAACTATTAATGCTATTAACTATTAATGAATCCTAAAGCTCGTCTAGTGTATGTGGTTTTGACTCGTAAGCACGGGACTTTAGATAACCCCAAAGCAAAAAATCGCACACCATCAAGTCAAGTGATCTATTTTATATTAGATTAGATTTCATTCAACAGATAATTAGTTGTTTACATTTTTTTTTCGAATGTCTAATAAGTTTTCATTAATTTACATTACAATTGTACATATATTAATCTGATACGTTTGCTTTTCTTAAAATATTTAAATTATTCAACTTACTAAATCTAATATATAAAATTCTTCTGTCACAGTGTTAGTTGCCATACTCCTTCGAAAAGGTTTAAACAATTTCAATGAAATTTTGTATATACGTTCTGTAGATCTGAGAATAGGTTTATATCTATTTTTATTTTAATGACTCCTTTGTTTTAATTGCATCGACATCGTACACAATGCAATGATCTTACGATAGTATACAGTGACGCTATGTACAATGAAGCATTAATTGCTATTGAGGATCTTTGCATTATCATAGCTAACTTACCACTCAGTAATTTCGGTATGCATTCACCAATTTGGATGCACCAGGTGGAACTGGCAAAACATTCCTTATTTCGGAAAATTCTTGCTAAAATACGATCAAATAATAATATTGCATTGTCTGTTGCAGCTTCCAAGATTGCGTCAACTTTTTTGGATGGAGTTAAAACAGCTCATTCAGTATTTATACTGCCACTAAATATTCAAAATAACCCAGACGCGGTGTGCAAAATAAAAAATAAAATTACCGGTCGATTTCTGCACGATTATTGATTCCCAAACTGCTCTCAATAACCAGATATTTCCCGATGTACACAGACACAGAGAGTTGGTGTTATACAAATCTATTGATAAAGTTTATAATTTTACCGAGGCTGTAAATTATTCAACTAAGTCTTAGAACCCATGGATTACAACTAAAGGTTGGAACTCACAACTGAAGGTTGGATCTCCGGTAACTTTGCTTGGTAATTTGAAACCACGACGGTTGTGCAATGGCACGGGATTAGTAATTACAAATTTTTGAAAATGTTATCGAAGCCATAATTCTAAATGGAAAATTCCGAGGTGAAAATATATCATTACCGCGAATCACTTTTAAACCTACAGATGGGCCAATTCAATTCAAAAGCCTCCAATTTCCAATAAGAATAAATACAAATTGTTAGGTGATTTGTTATTTTAATATTTTTCAGCGTTTACATTGCTCTATATCTCTCCCACTTATATACCCCATCCTTACACACTTACAATTAGTTATTTATTTCTAGCAAAATATTCTCTAGAAATTATTTATACGATAAAACAACGTGTGTCGGGTCAGCTAGTATAAATATAATTACAATAACAAACTATTGTTTGAATTTTCAGTTTAGAGAACTTCGGTTTCAAATTATAAAACATGTTGTTTTAAAATGAGTTTAAGATTAACTAAAACGAAAAAAACGGCATAACGCTTAAATTGACTAATAGTTTAGTTTGAACTAAATTTTAGAAGGTTTAACTTATGATTCCCTTCTAATATGATGTCGCCTTTTTTCAGTAGCCCACAAGCTGCTTCTAATTCTCACTGTTCAGGAGTCAAACTATTCTATTTTCTTTTAGAACATTTTTTCAAAAAACTGCTCTTCTTATTAACTTCCCATAGTAAGTTATTGTAATGGGACAAATTGAAAATTTTGACGTTTCTCGACGTTTTAAGGTCCCTAGAGTCAACATAAAAGATTTTTAGAAAGATGTCTGCGTTTTTTCGTTGTCCATAGCTCAAGAACCAGAAGAGATATCGATTTTAAATAAATTTTGTTATACAGATAATAAGGCAGAAAGATGCAGAAAGGGCTCTCAAGAAAATTGCGTGGGTGGTTTTTTACCATAGCAGTTTGAAAAAAAGATGAAAATTTTGGTTAACCCTAAATCTCTTACGAACCAAAAACGCTTGAGACTTGAATTAAATTTTATATAATATATTGCAACGTGATATCAAAAAAGTTTAGTTTAAAAAAAAAAAATCCATTTAACTGTTTTTTTTTATAAATGGAAAAAACTAAAAAAAAATTTGTCACCTCCAAAATTTTACGAATAAAATATGATTTCATCTCCAAAACAATTTTGTGCAACGAAGAATAATGCTTTTGACAAATTTTGAGAAAAATCGAATTGACAGTTTTTTTAAAAAAAATAAAAATCTAAAAAAGACATTACTCAAAGTTGGTAAAAATTGAATATCGTTTCAAATATCTTTTCAAAAATTCGAAATTTACGCTTCAAACCTATTTTATCTTATAAGAAATATTGTTTTCAAAATTTTGACAAATTTTGAGAAAAATCGAATGGACAGGTTTTTACAAAAAATAAAAACCTAAAAAAAATATAATAAAAGTTGGTAAAAATTGATTTTCGACTCAAATATCTTTTCAAAAATGTGAGATAATAGCTTCTTACTAATTTTTACTTATAAGAAATACTGTTTTCAACATTAGGACAAATTTTGAGAAAAATCGAATAGACATTTTTTTACAAAAAATAAGAATTGTAGATATTGGCTTTAAACTACTTTTGTCTTTCAAAAAATATTGTTGTTAATGTTTAGTAAAATTTAAAAAAAAATCGAATTGACAGTTTTTGTACAAAAAATTAAAAACCGAAAAAAAAATTAACTAAAGTTGGTAAAAATTAATTTTCGACTCAAATATTTTTTCAAAAATTAAAAATATTGTCTTTAAACTTTTTTTTATTTCACAGAAAATATTGTTTTCAATATTCAGTAATTTTTATGTAAAAATCCTACAGTAAAAAATAAAATCTAAAAAAAATGGTACGCAAATTTGGTAAAAAAAAACGAGTACATATAGACAAACTTTTAAGCAACATAATATGTCTCCTCTTATAACAAACATTTTTCTGAAGGCTTCCGGTGTGAAGTTCGGTGCAAATTAGTTCCGTACATTGAGATTGTATTTCAACTTTGAATAAATGTTCATTCTCTTGATGCTCTCGCACTTTCTGTGAAAGCATACCCTTCGTTCTTATCCGTATTCTGTTTAGTTTCATAGAGTAGTTTTTTCAGTCCCCAGTGATTCGTTCCAATTTCAATAAAAGTGATTCCACAGTCCACTGCTAGCTTTTCCAATTTTCGTACCAACATTTTTTAAATTGAATTGCATGTCGCCAGATTACTTTTGGCAGCCTAGAATTTGTCATTTCCGATAACCTGATCAGATAATCCGCTTTCAACTTAAGGGTTGAAATAAGGAGTATTGCTAGACAACCTACCAAGTAAAAAATATATTTTGGAGTATTTATAGAGACTGAGAAAATTTTTCTAAGAATGAAACAAAGTATACTTTTCACATCATCTTTTTTTTCTGTGCCCCAAAACTTGTGTACCGTAAAACAAAATATAGGTTGCATTAAAAAACCTGTACTTCAAACTTAAAACAATGTTCTTATTGTAAAATATTTTTGTTCAGTTTGTAACAATAGCTGTTTTTGCCTTTTTAGCTTTCATTTTTAAATGTTTTCCATATTGTGATTAAAAGTAAACTCCATTCCAAGGTAAGTGTTCTCTTTTACTACTTCTAAATCTCTTCCATCAAACCTCAATTGTTCATCACTTGAAAGTCTCCCACTGCCCTTCTAGAAAATCATAACCTTATAAGCTGTGAAACACCAAGTCCAAAACCACAAGTTTTCGTAAGCCATAAGTTTAATATAAAACCTCTCGAAAACTCAAAGTTGAACTAAACAAACAAACCTATCGAAACGTTCAGCGCTCAAATTAATGTAAACAAAACAGCTGATGGCTGCTGTCAAAACAATTATTTCATTTTGAAATAAATTTGGTCGTGGTAAGTAATATTATTTAAACAATTTCCTTACAAAATAAGAATAATTATTGCTTTTTGTTTTTAATTACAAAATATGGAACATTAAAAAAAAACGTCCAGAATAAAAGCCCCGGTGACTATTTGCGGCACTGGCGGATCTTTTATGATCCTCCAAAGTTTCAAACGATCTTTGCTAAGCGACCCAAAGGACGAGGAAGACTTGCTCATAGTTCGTTATGACGTTTTCAAGGGATGCGTCTTCGAACTCGTAACCACAAATATTTTCGACGCTTTCACTTACTGCCTGGAGAAAGACTTTCTGGTAACTCCAATCAATCACAAGTGTTTGGGTGATACGAGAAAGGCGATAAGTTAATTTGTGAAGGATAATAAGTATGAAAGAAAAGATGGACAGCAATGCCAACATCAAGAAGATCATCAGTGCTTTGGACAAGTCAGGCGAGTACTCAAAGGAAGAAGCTAACGAGATATTCATGGAGAAATTGCAGCCCATCATAAAAGCTTCAGTAATCGCTCTGAATGAGTGAGATTTTGGTACGAATCTGGAACTAGGAGTTGACCTTTCCTGCTTCGGCCATAAGGACCTGCACGAAATCGTACAGAATCTTCTTAACTCCGCTTATATATTTCTCGGACGGCCACAATGTATGGCTATTCTGAAGGCACATTTGGCCAACAGAAGCAATAGTCATAAGCTCAGTATTTTGGATTAAATTTGTTGTGAAAGAAGAAGAAAATGTTTTGCGTAAAATTAATTTTTATTTTAACAGTTTTGTTTGTTGTTGATTCTATGATATAATTTGTAGACAATTAGCTTAATGAATTGTTTGGACCGGTTGAAGTGAACAAAGAAGATTGCTGCATCCAAGCGAGCTTGTAGCTCTTGTTGGTTCATGTCGTTAACCCATTCCACTCGACCCCAGAACTTCAGTTGAAACTCTTCTTCGAGACGAGCTAGTGTTACGGCCTTGTCTGCGCTGATATGCTGTTCTATCACAGCACAGGAAAGGATAATGTGATTAAGGGTGTCGACGGCAAATACAAATCCGAGACGACGGGTTGTGATATACTGGGAGTTTATTGTTTGTTAGTATCTAATCGTCTGTTAAAACACTTAATGACGGGATCCAATTCGTTCTTTTTGAGGTTGTTTAGATCTTTGTCTTATTGAAAATCAACTTAATAAGTACCTAAATAAGGCTAACATGTGTATCTTGCATTTCCAGATACTTTAGTACTTTGCGGAGCATATCGAAAGTTCTGTGGCTTATTCTAAAATGTTGTTTAAAATACTCATCATCGTTTACTAACATTTTACGTTCCCAAAAAATATTAAAGCTCTTCTTTTCTTTCGAAGTTCCAGGATTTGCTAAAGAAAACGACGTTTTTTTATGATACAGGCTTGAGATAATGAAATTTGTGTTCATATTTTGTTCAACTTTCTTTTTATGTATTAAGATCAATTTGATTTGGTTAGAATTCATTTTATTTTCACAAATAATTTGAGAAGAACAAAACTCAAAAAAAATTTCAATATAAAATTTTACAGTCGGTGTTAAACAAATTTAAATGTCAAATGAAAACATGTAAATGTTCGGTGTGAACGATTTTCGGGGTTTCGAAAACTTTTTGCCGAAAACTCGGTTTTGGGTTTGGTGTGAAAAGGCTATTAGACTTAACTATGTTGACTTCTATACTCCATATTCTACAGTACTCCATATCACATCATGATAACTTTAATTGTTATATCACCAATTTTAACTCCACACGGTAAACAGTGTACCAAATCGTCCAGATACGCATCAAACACTTCAGCATATGACTTTAGTAAAGTTTCTCTAAGGCATTAACAAATTTGCTTGACACTCCTAAATTGTGCAACTTGAAGAAGAACGCATTTCGTTCAGTTGTGTCAAAGGCAGGCTTAAAGTCAACAAAAAATGTGTAAAGTTTTTTATTGATTAATTCTTGCCATAAATTTAATACGTGTGTGAAGGTGCTTCATCTTGCTCCTTTTGACATTTGACGGGAAGATAATTCGCCTTCTTCTACTCAATTCTGGTTTTAAAAAGCTATTAAGCATGTCAATGTAACTGGTGCTCTGCAGCATTATAACGGAAATGTTGCTGATTAACAAAACCGTAGAGGTGGAAATGCGCTTCATAAATTATAAATAACAGCATATTCAATTTTTCTGATCGTTAACTGCACCGTGACAGGCAATGTTAATATTGATTCTGAATGCACGCAGTACTTTCACTACCTATACGTTGTTTTTGACAAATGAGTCGTACGCGATCACACTGCTCCATTGTGGAAACTAAATGGCATTATCTTACAGATCGAATGGGACCTTTCCGACATACTCACACTCCGCATACGTCAAGAAAAACATTTCTATTTTCAGAACTTTTCCCGTGAAACACAGGAATAGGTAAAAACTTATCTGAAAATGTTACCAAATAAAGAGGTTTTATTTTTAATAACCCGCTATTCAGGGCCGGATTTAGAGGTTCAGAGGCCTCGGGCAGTAAAAGAGCGGAGGCCCCCTCAGCCAAATTATTTTCAAAAATAAAGTAAGCCATTTTTTTCACTCGAGTTTTTCAATAAATAATTTCTTGCGAAACCAAGTAGATTCCTTTAGTATTGAACAAACACATGTAAATATAAATAGAAAAATGAATTATCTCAAATTAAATTTTGGGACTACCGAACGGAACCTTTCGAGCTTTTGTCGCCGCGAAAAATCGTTGATGATTTTGTTGAAACCAGTTTTCGGAGTAAATCGCTTTCAATGCTCAGGAGAGAGAGCTTCGATAGACGGTTTTGTCTCATCGTGGTTCGAAGCCTATTTTTTATAATTTTCAGTTTTGAAAATGAGCGCTCTCCAGTGCAATTTGTTACCATCAAAACCAAATACATTCTCAATGCGATTTCGAGGTTTGGGAATGTAGCTCTAAAATTTTGATTTTTGAGAATTTAGTAGAAAAATAGTTTCGGGCGATTGATCTATTCCATAGTCCTTTTCCTTTTTGTATGAGTCAATCAAAGACACAAATTGAATCAACTCATTACCAAGACTAGGCTCTAAATCATCCGGATACACTCTGTTGCAGCGTGCGTCTTGTACTTTCCCTTAATCGAGCGGATTCAACCTCACATTTCTCGTTCTGGTGCCTGTGCACCACATTCATCAGTATGGGATATTTTTTTGGCTGCTTCCTCGTATTCATCAAAGTCATTTCGTTTAGATTCCACGAATGATTTCAATAATTCTAGTGCACGCATTGCCGATTCAAGAATCATTTTCGGGTCTTGCAACATCTTGTTTGTAGCATTGAAATGCTCCAAGATATCGTTCCAAAATATTGTAAACAAAGCGGTTTCGAGACCACTCATCTTCTGTAGAAGGTGCGTTACTTCATTCCTTACGATGTCTTTTTGCTCTTTATTGGAAAATATGATGGTTACAGCTTCTTCAATTTCCGAATAGCCGTTGACCAAGGCTTTCGTAGCTTCAGCTCGACAAGACCAAGGATTGTCACTGAGCTTTTTTAAGACTTAAAACTGGCCGCTTTTCTTCTCCGATGATTTATCAATCTGTACTGGCTGTAATCGCAATTTTGAAGTTCTATGTGACCTTTTTTCTTCCAATATTCGATCATTTAATTTGTTATATTAGCAGGCCAAGGACCGATGTCATTTTCGAGACCAGAAACTCCTCTGAGGTTGCGGGCAAGTACCACCCCACTCAGCCATTTAGCGATTGGGGTACTCCCTCAAGATGGGTAGTGAATTGGAACTGCTTCTTATATGAGCCATTTGAGATTTTGATATTTCACTGATTGCCTGATTGGAGTGAACAAATATAGATCAATGATTTCTGTTATTAAGGATTCATATGATTAAATAATCATATTTTGACATTTAACAATTAAAAACTGCACCAATATCAAAAATGAAACACTAATAGTTTTAATAACTCATTGAAATTGTTAAAATTCACTACAACAATGGTACAAAATTTATAGATACAATTCGCAAAATTTAACCAATTTCGAGTTATTCCTGAAACAATTTCGGGGCCAACAAAATTGAAAATGGTTTAAAAGTTTGAGCTTGAGAGACAAGTTAGTGATGTTAATACTAGTATGTGTGTGTCGCTCCAGAACAATTGAGAATATTGCTAGAAAAGATTCATGCCAATGCTCACAATCATTTCAAGACCTTTGAGATGAAGGTACCGAGGGCAAATGTGTTAATTGATCATGGAGAAATTCGTAAGATTGATCGGATGGTTTTAGATATGGTAGGAAGAAGAAGGTGTCCCAAACGTACGAACGTATGCACACAAGGACACACAAATATCTCTCTAAAATCATGGAAACGTCGAGGAATATAAACATTCTTGAAACAGATAACTGCATATTAATTTGATAATTAAAAAATACAATTAATTATCTAGAATATTTTTTTCTAAATTTCATACTAATTAAAATACTTCACCACTTGAAAGAGCATTTAAAATGAATACATATATCTTCAAAAATAGTTTTAACCTACTACAAGAGCACATTTGAAGTATAGAACTAACACATTCTTCACACTTAAAAGTTATATCTTTCATATATTTTAAAGATCCACTCAATTAATTTGATGCATGTGATGCGTATAAACTTTTTCCTTATTTTGAAATCCTTGCTGTTGCGTGTGTGGAATTTAAAAATGTCCAAATATTTACTCAAAACTGCTCCGTAACCCTGATGCTTTCGGGGATGCTGCATCCATCCCTCTCGCTTTCTCTTGCATTCAACAAAACCTCCATCACCACTCAACAAAACACATTCGTTGAACATATAGATAAATGAAAGTTCGGGGAGTGAAGAGAGATTTTTCTACCCAAAGAAGGTATGGTAGCTATAATTTTTCCCAAGCGACTGCAATTGAAAATCCCAAATCCTTGTGTTGAATCCTTCGAAATGATGCATCCGGATTTTCTTTCCGCATCAAAACCAAGAAAGAAAATCTCAAATAAGTATAAGACACCCGACCCTGCCCGACCCGGCACGGCCCGGGTGCAGCTAAAGATGTCTCCTCGTTTACGTTTTGATATCTCTGTATTCGTGATCGTATAAGGAGCAGAAACCTTTACGAAATGATATTATGAGCGTAAACACTGAAAATCGCATCCTTTCGGTAAATACGAATGCGATTTATTTCTTATACCACCACACTCTTCTAAACACATAAATATCCTCCAGTGTTTTGGGATATACTTATAATAGGAGTAAGACCGTAACTTGTGTGTTTTTTGGGTGGAAATGGAAACTGGGAAAAGTAAGATAGGTACCGCCTCTGCCTCCGCACCTTTTCCTATAATGTTTGGTGCTCCACATTTTTCGTCCAGACAAAAACACCCACACCAACACCGCATATTTTATAAGAGGATGAAGGAAGAGTGAAGACTGCCTTGGGGGAACAAGGCTGGGGTTGAAGGGGAGCCGGATTTTGAACGTCTCATAAACTTTAATCCTTTTTTGAAAAATTCAATTCTATTCCATTCTATATTACGTGTGTGGTGCATTGTTGCTTTTTGGTTGTCTTATTTTATATATCATTTCAGGTGAGTACGTATAGCATCCTCGTTAAAGAATTCCATTTTCAAATAGATAGACGTTTGTTGTGTCAGGGCATAAATATATCTATGCATACACGTACATACATACATATATAAATTGGAGATGAGTGTGTAAGAGTTTTGTTTGGATGATACATCTGATCCTTGTTCTTTGTTTAAAGAGATTTATATTTTTGGAATAATGTTTAGTTTTGTTTTTTCTTTCGTTTAGCATTTTTGTTTGTACCTGCATATAATATGTGTATTTAAGGATTTATTGTTTTTTGACAAGTAAATAGCAGTCCTTCGATACATTTGAAAATGAGAAGTAGTTTTTTAAACTGTATTGACAAAGCCAATTCTATCTAACAATTCATTATGAGTACCAAATCCACATTGTATAAGTACTCATATTTTGTCCTTAGAAGCGTTACGACAAAATATGGCTTTCAAAATCATCAATCAATCAGAGCCGAAATAAACATAGTGGCACAGCAATTTCCAAGCTATGCCAACATTTTAAACGTATATCTACGATTAAAATACAAATGCCCTTTTGAGAAAGCGATGCCTCTGAACTCTTCCAGGCATTGAGAGTTGTTAAATAAAAAAACATGTCAAAAAAACCTTAATCTGGAGAACTGGCCTACCAATTTGAAATGTCAGAAACTCAGTAGTCTTATGGATTTAGTAAATTTCTAAAAGAAATTAAGAAATAATAAGATCGTAAAATCATTTAAAATTTCCCAAATAAGGTTTAAAATTGTGCGCAAGTTATGGTTTTTATAAAATAAATGTTAATAAAGTTACTGTAGCTCTTTGTCAAACTGTCATTGATTTTATTTTTAAATTATTATTGCGTAAGTTTTTGTAAATAATATGGTGTTAAGTTTATAAAGCGTGCATGTTAAGTGATGTCAAAATTGGAAATAAAAGGTTTTTCAATAGAGGGGTTTAGATGTTGAAATGGAATAAAAGAAGTTGTGTGTGAGGTATTACCCGTGTAGTACCCGTGGCATGATGGTTATTGCGTTGGACTGTCATGCAAGGGGTCTAGGGTTCAATCCATGCCTGTGCCACATTAATTTAAAAAAATTAATTTTCGCGGGTACTGCCTCTCGCGAGGAATTGACAAATCCTTCAAGAGTAATTCTTGTCATGAAAAAGTGCTTTCTCAAAACTAGCCGTTCGGATTCGGCCTTAAATTGTAGGTCCCTTTCCATTCCTGATTTCCATTCCTGATTATAGCAACTAAACTAATTAAATTTTATCAAACTTCTGGTGAGCAGATATGGCAGCTTTAATTCGACGGATGGTTTTGACATTTGATGGATCTAAGATTTTTGCCAGAGTCTCAATTACGTCGTCTGTTTCAGTATGTGTTTGTCGATAAACAGGACACTCTACAAAAATATGCCAGATTGTAAAAGTTGTTTCACAATTTGAGCATTTCTCTGGAGCTTCACGAGTGTAGAAGTGTTTGCTTGTAAACAGTGTTTTTCCTAATACTTCTATACATTCTTCTCTGGTAAAGGACTAGTTGTATTGGACACGTGTGTTGCAGGGTTGATGTTTTTGAAGAAAGGTTTGAGCGCTTCGCCACTTTTCTGAAAGCTCTAGCTTTTGAAAATGTGTTAAAGTTGTTTTTAAAAGCTGGTGTAGTTTAGGATACTCAAGTATCTGAGGGTAACGAATAGCGTGTTTTGCTGCAATGTCAGCGGCATCATTACCTTCTATTCCGCAGTGTCCGGGTATCCAAGCTAAAGTGATATTTCTGTTGTAGTACAAGCAGTTTCTTAAGGTTTGGAGAGATTGACATTTGTTATTTACGTTGCCTAGCCTCTTGAGTATACCAAGATTGTCGGTGAGGATTAAGAAACGTTCAGAATTTGTTTGAACTACAGAGATCGCCTTGTAAATTGCAGCTAGATTGGCTATGTAACTGCTCGCATATTCTGGAAGTAGAGCCTGGTGAAGAGTGGAGAATTAGTTATCATCGTTATGTAGCGCTCGCTGTTGACGCTGATCGCCTCACTAACGTCGTTTTCAAAAAATTACGAACCAATTACACCGCCTCGCTGACAAAAAGATTTGACAGATGTCACCAAAACAAAATGGCCGCCACGGGCCAAAAATCTACTTTCGGGTAATAAATTTAAGTTATATTTTCTTAAGTTATATTTTCTTCAAAAATATTGTGCATGAAAATAATTCTACATGTAGCTTCATGTAAAATTTCATTTAACATTAAAATTTTAGACTTGATTGAGAATTGATTTTAGTACAGAGTAATTATCTTTAAAATTTAAACTTAGTTTTACATTCCTTTTTGTTTTTTGATTTAATGTAACGAAACAACACCATCTTCTTAATACAATTCAATGAAAATAAAAACTTACTTACTTAGGTCCTCAGACCTGTTAAGTCCGTTTGGAACCACTTAAGAGACATTGGGCGTCTACTACGCCTACGCACCATTGTGTATGGTTTCCGGAGATGTGTTTCATCTTGTGACGCTAATTCCGCCTCGACTGTTCTGCGCCATGTGCTTCTCAGTCGTTCAGCTCTTCTTCCTTCTTGTTTGAGCGCATTCCACTGCATTGCATGGCCTGCAATGCAGTCGTTACCTTTCCGATGCATATGTCGAATCCATTAATTCTTAGACCCACAACTTCTGCTTCTGGCATCTGCATTGCTGGCCTAAACCAAGTTTTATGCAATCACCAACCGCAGGCACCCAAATAAAAACTTGGTCAGAATAAATCCAATATTTATGAAAATTAGTACAGACGTTTAGAACATCATTATTACAAAAATATAAAAAATTCCCAAAAATCTGAGTGAGTAAGCATATAAAGTTAGTCATATTTTTGAACTAAGCCTTCATTTCTTAATACTTATTAATTTATTTATTTATTAGTGTATCAATATACAATTCAAAATTGCTTTCGGCTCTAACAATAAAATAAATAAGTTAAATAGTTATTTTTAGGATTTTAATTAATTCTATTGCTTTAAAAATAATGCTTTTGTTTGGTTTTTTCAGAAGATCCATGAGATTACAGTTGATAATGAGCGCTTGGAGTTGTTGGTGTCCAGATAAGAAGCATGGGCTTAGAATGTCTGTTACGGTAATTGTAAGGCTCTAGAAATCTATTTTATATTTGTGTAAATTTATATTGATATTTGTATTCATATGTAACAATATTATCAAATACAAAAGTAATATGGTATGTTTAATCATGAGTTTAAATGCAACATATTTCTAACGCACTTCCATTTTGTTTAAGATCTGTTTTTAAAATTATCATATTTTGAACTTCACATAGGAAGTTATTGCCATGGGTCCGATTTGTCAAATTGAAAATGTTGACATTTCTCGACGTTTCAAGGTTCCTAGAACCAGATGAGATATCGACTTCAAATAAATTTTTTTATACAGGGGTGGAATCGGCTAAGGTGATTGTTGATAAATGACAATCAAAATGATCGAATTTGATCTACATAAGGTTATAGTCAAATTGATACCTAAAAAGCTATCACAAAAAAATGTGATAGTCGTTTTCAAACAAATTTGTTTATTCCAAATAGAGCTACCAGATGCTTACACGAACGACTGGAAAATTTTATTAGTTCACGTTGTTTCATTTAAAAAACACATTCCTGTGACCGACAAAGCTTACGACATTCGAAAAATAGCAAGAAAAGTAAGAATTTTATTCAAAATCAGCCAATTTGAAACTTTTATTTAGATATTTTATTAGAATCAATTTAAAATTTCACCAAGGCAACAACGAATTTTGACAATTTGAATCTGAAATTGTTCAATCGAATTGAATTGAGTTGAATCATCTTACACAGACGGAATGAAAATGATAGTCAATTTGACTATCAAAAAATTGATAGTCAACAATCACCTTAGCCGATTCCACCCCAGATAATAATGCAGAAATTTTGAGAAAAATTGAATAGACAGCTTTTTTACAAAAAAATAAAACTTAAGAGATTTAACAAAAGTTGGTAAAGTTTGATTTTCGACACAAATATCTTTTCAAAGATTTGAGATAATGGCTTTTAACTAATTTTAACTTATAAGAAATATTGTTTTTATAGGCTATTTTGTTAAAAACCAAATTTCTTATTAACAAAAGATTTATGATGTTTTTATTTTGAATCTTTTGTTTCGAATGAATTTATTAAATAATTTTCAAAATTAATAGTCAAAACAAAAATCATTAAGAACTAGATTTTAATATTATGATAAGTTTAAAGTACTCCTACAACTTATCCAGACCATTTTGATATTATATAATTTAATCAAAACATGAAACAGTTAATTTATATAATACAATAATACAAAGATTAATTTTAAATGAAATAAATACACAGTTAATAGCAATTAAGTAAGTATAACCTTTCCGAAATTAAATCAATTTTGAAAATCACATGTGTCAACCCAAGAACGGATACGTGAAGGTTCAATCACACCATCATACAGAATTTGACTTAACTGATTAAGTTGTTCCTTAATACTTTGCTGAATTCCCATCTGGGAGGCTTGATTTTCCTTGAGAGTTGTCAACTCAAAGTGAATTAATTTTTTTTCTTTCTTCTTCATTTGTACGATCTTCTTGATTGTTTGAAAACATGCAACTTGTTTAGAAAGTTTTTAAATGAATTTAGACTGTTCGACATTCTTATCTTTGGCAGCATTAAGTTTTGATAGCAATTCTTTTTGATCTGGTTTTTTATCGGGAGTTTGTACTCTTCTCTGCAGAAGTTTCGTTTTGCAGTGATTTCTTCGGATTTCTGTCAAATCTCTTTTCAATTTATCATTTTCTGATTTTAAAGTTTCTACATTTTTACATTTCCATCGAAGCTCATTTTCAAGATTATTAAGTTCTTCAACTGAGCTAGTTCGATGCGCTAATGATTGTATTTGGCTTGATTTTTGATTCACAATATGTGCATTTTGCTCACAACGTTCACAAGGTCTTCGCTGGGTCTCATTAATTTTACTTTGAAGATACAAAATTGTTTGCTCTAAGCCACAGACTTTGGTCTTTAATTCTTCATTCTTTGAAAATAATTATCATGAAATTTCTTCATTTTTGTAAAAGTTTTCCTTAATTTTCATATTGACCATTCATACAAATCGAATTTTTAAGTTCACACAATTGATCTTATAGATTGTCACTATTCGCATGGAGTTCTTCATTTGATCTGATGGTATTTCCAATTTTTGAACGTAAGTCTTCAATGATATTGTCACGTTCTGTAACGTTATCCAATAATTCACCAAAAGCTTATACAATGGGATTTTTTGACATAGTTGTAGTTTGTTGGAAAATTTCTTCATAGTGGATAGGTTTACATAACGCAAGTGAAGCTGTGGCGGCCACTTCACGAAGTGCTTTTGATATTTTTTCTAAAAGTACAGCTTTAGCTTCCTCTTGGCTGATGACTTCCATGTCTATTTTTAAGCTTTGTCCATCTTTCTTTAAACGGCCGGCGTTTCTCTTCTACTAAACAATTTATACGATTACGTACAGAATTTAAACAATCGTCAATCTCTTGGAAATGTTAATCATGTAAAATGCTTGTCCTAAAACTAATATAATTCTTTTTAAATTGGTCCACTAATGCAACTTGAGGATTTGATTTCTTCGTACAATTATTCAAAATGTGTTCTTTTGAACCACAACGAAAACAGGAACCTTTTTCTGGCTTTGGATTTGGCCACGAACTTGAAAAGTGTCCTTTTTGTGAACAATTAAAACATTTTTGTTTTTTAATGTCGTCATTCTTATTTAATTAAAAAGAAGAAGATGGATTTCTTTTCTGATTTTTACAATTCCGTTGACTTTGTAATTGACTATAACGATTCCTTGAGTTGTTGAAAGTCATTAGCTGGATACAAAACAGCAATGTCCACTGAATCATCTTCAAAGTTGGCAATTATAAATTGAATAACTTCTTTTTCATCCATGTTCGCTTGACCAACAAGTTCTTGCATTTTCAGGATATATCCAATAAATAAAAGTTTGGATAAGCAACTTCAGATATTGTATGCTTTCGACCAAAATTCTATAAAAAATGTTGTCGAAAATTGAAAAATCGGTAGAATTATCTATTTGCAAAAACAATTCAGCAGCATAGTTCATTTTCATTAAACGTCGGACTGACATTACGCGAAAATCATCAACCGCACTCAATGAATCACAAACACGTTCCAAATCTTATAGCCACTTATAGCCATCATAAGTTTCGTCAAACGGATTCATTAAGTGTTGAGGTTAGGTTAGGTTATAGTGGCTGTCCAAGATGGAAACGGACACACTTAGGCCAGTTTAATGGCCCATTGTGATACCACATGAATCTTAAGGCTTCCTCCTAAGCTCAATGGAACCAGCTTGAGTCCCTTACGAAACGTGAGAGGCTGATTATACTGATATGATTTAGATCGTTAAAGAAGAATTCTCCTAGGTAATTCTTGCGTTTTCGAGCTAGAGCAGGGCATGTGCAGAGAAGATGAAGAACCGTTTCTTCCTCTTCCTCGTCCATACAGCTTCTGCAAAAGTCATTTGAGAATACGCCTAGTCTCGTGGCGTGCTTTCCTTTTAGACAGTGTCCGGTTATGACACCTATTATCGAGCTTATATGCGATCTGCTTAGAGAGAGCAAGCACCTTGAACGTTTTATATCCAGTGTAGGCCAGATTAAGTGTTGAACATCTTCAAAATTTGGACAGCTGACTACAGAATTTATGGTTAACTCTCGCTGCAATTGTTGTATACGTTGTGGTTTTTCTAAGATTCTAATCTCTGCATCAAGATTAATTTCTTCTCGTTGCGGATTGAGCGGTTGGTTAATTTTTTTCGTCATTAAAATTGGCATCATTTTCTTCACCATTTAGATCCAGTTAGTTCCATTTTTTTATAATATAATTTAATTGTATAAAGGAAGCTGAACTCGAAAAAGGAATTTCGTGTTTGGTTAACCAATTTTGTATATCTGTTTTATTCATTTTTTTATTTTATATTTGTTAAATAAAAATTGCAGTAATAGGTAGTCTTCAATCCGACTTCTGAAATTATAGGCTCTTTAATTAAAAACCAAATTTCTTATTAACAAAAGATTTATGATGTTTTTATTTTGAATCTTTAATATCGAATGAATTTATTAAATAATTTTATTCGTCAAAACAAAAATAATTAAAAACAAGATTTTAATATAACGATAGGTTTAAAGTGCTACTAAATTTTAAACATTCAGTCAAATTTTGAGAAAAATCGAATTGACAGTTTGATCACAAAAAAAAATAAAAACCTAAAAAAAATTACTCAAATATCTTTTCAAAAATGTTAGATTATTGCTTCCAACTTATTTTATCTTATAAGAAGTATTTTGTTGAACATGTGGACAAATTTTGAGAAAAATCGAACTGACTTTTTTTACAAAAAATAAAAACTTCAATGAAAATGAATAAAAGTTGGTAAAAATTGATTTTCGACAAGATGGCTTTTCAAAACTTTGAGATATTGGCTTTCAACTACTTTTATCTTTTAAAAAAGTTGTTGTCAACATTCAGTAAAATTATATAAAAAAATCGAATTGACAATTTGTTTACACAAAATTAAAACCTAATACTAAAACTTGGTAAAATGTCCTTTCGACTCTTTTCGATATTCAGTACCGTTTTTTCATAAAAAAATAAAATCTACAAAAATAGTAGGCAATTTTTTTAAAAATTGATGTTCGATTTTTGATATCTCTCACATTAATTGCATTCATCCAATTTATACAAATTTAAGAAATGCTACTAAAATTGGTACAAATTTGTTTTCGACATAAAAATCTATTTAACAAAACTAGATTTTAGAACTAAACTATTTCTTTACACGGAAAATATTGTTGGTAATTTTGAAATTTGTAAGTATAATTATATTGACAGCTTTTTTAACAAAACACTTAAGCCTACAAAATTTAAAGAAAGACGAATCGACAGACGGGATGGGAAGTTATCACTGTGGGTTTCATGCAACCCACTTTTTTAGTATGTTGTTGATATGAAGTAGAAATCGTTAGTGGTGTGAAATAAAGGTGTGAAGTAAAGCCAAACAACAAAAATTGGTTTTGCTTTTTTCTTTAAAAAGAGTAATAGTACCATATCAAACAGTTGGTGTTATTACACTTAAAGAAAGTGAAATAAAGGCAAATAAGTTGTATTTTACTTTCAACACAATGGTTTGCACTGAATGCAAAGAAACCTTGCATACACTCAGTGTCGCTACTACTCCAAGTCTTATAATATGCTCCAGCAGGGGGTTGCAGAGGGTACCATTCCCCTTTAATCTTAAACATACATCACCGCAAAAATAAGGTGGACCTATTTCTCAAAATAATTTCGCTTTATATCACTTTGTCAAAGTGCAATAAGGCCTATTAACATTTAATTTAAAAAACTATATTTCATAGCCTTTACTATTTTATGAAAACAAAATATATGTACATTATTAAAAAAAAGTCTTAAACAAATTAATGCTTTCAAAATGAGAAATAATAAAAGTACTGTCGACTTATTACTCAAGGACTCCTAGATACAAAGTACCCTTTAAACAAAATGTCAACATACGTATTACATTTTTTGAAACTAGTTTGAAACCATTGGACATTTCTAAGCGGTTTCTTGTAGAAAGAATAGTTACACAAGTTATTTACAAGGTCTGAAAAACATTTTTGAGTCATTTACCGCTCAAAAGTGTCATAAAAACTTTAATTTTAAAAGAAACTAACTGTTTTTGCTCACATGAGATTTCTGGGGACTCAATGTACAGATATGTATGCCAATTTTCATCGATATGCGAACTATTCCCATGTGGAATATCTATTCTGACAGAATTATAAAACCAACATACCGTCCAGCCCAGTAAAAGGGTCCTATATTTCTCCTCCAGCATAAACCTTTACGAGATAAAAACCGTTCCGGTAATAGATTAGGTAGAAATGGCGATCCCAAGGCAACCTAGCCTGAGATCCAATTAGCGCTCCAGTGCGCAGTTTTCATACCAAAAACTCGTTTGATCTTTGATTGAAAGGAATAGATTTATAGAGAAGCTTTATAGCGATTTCATTCTAGTGTTTTCCAAAGCAGGACATTTGCAGAGGAAATGGATTATCGTTTCACTTTCTCTTTGGTCACTAGAGCTACCGCAAAAGGTGTTTTAAGAGATACCCAACTTCTCCGCATGAACTCCTATAGGCCAATGTCCGGTACAAACCGCAACAATCATGGCTATGTCTTGCCTTGGCCTGCATAGAAGATCGTTTGTACGGGTTTTATTATAGGTGGGCCATATCTTCCTAGATATAATGCAGTTGGGTAAATTGCTGCACCTTCGGTTTGATTTAGTTTGGCAGATAGAAAAGATTTTACCCTTCATAGCACCAAGAGGAATGTTAACCATTTCCGCAAGTGAGCTATGAAGGGCCGATCCTTGCCTATGGATAGCTCGTCAGCCCGTTCATTTCTCACGATACCACTATGGCCCGGAACCCAGATCAGGGTGACACCGAGGTTAATATTCGGGCTCGCAAGCTCATCGCGAAATTGCTGAACCAATTAAGATGAGGATATGGCCGAGTTAATGGCTTAGACAGCTGCCTGACTGTCTGTAAAGATAGCCGCATTTCGGTTTTGGTTTGAGTTTTGTTTAAGTATCTTACATGCCTCCCTTATTGCCAGCAGTTCAGCCTAAAAAACGCTAGCAAAGTCAGGAAGCCTAAGGGATTTGGCTACATTTAGGGACTCAGAAAAGACCCCAGAACCAACTCCGCACTCCATCTTTGAGCCGTCAGTAAAGATGCTTGTGTCGAAACCTATCGACACGATGTCATCCTCCCAATCTTCTCTCGATGGAAAAATAACCTTAAAACCCTTACTAAGTCTCAAAGTAGGAGTGCAGTAGTCAGTGTCTACCGAGATAATATCTGAGGGAATCAATTTCGTTGTGTTGCTGTGACCATAAGGTTTTGTCAACCAGCTGTTTGATTCCTTCAGCCTTATAGCGCTGCAGGAAACTATGTATTTAATAAAAAGGTTGATTGGTAGATGATCCAAAATAACGTTTAAGGCGTCCGTTGGGCAAGTACGCATGCCCCTGTGGTGCCCACGCAAGCTGTTCTCTGAACCTCCTTTAGCTTATCAATATTATAGGCTTTGCTAAGAGCAGGCCACCACACAATCGGCTGTGTACGTCCATAAAATCATCTTCGACTGAAGTCCCCACCTTTTGCCGAAAGTTTTGCTGCAGGCGTAGAAGGCAACACAGGCCTTCTTAACCCGTACTTCAATATTTAGTTTCCAGTTTAGTTTAGGGTCGAGTATAACTCCCAAATATTTTGCCCTGGAAGACAATGATAGGATTTGACCGTTGAGTCGAGGTAGCGTGAAGGGCGGTACTTTAGTTTTTTGTGGTAAAGAGCAACAGTTCAGTTTTACTTTGGTTAACTCCTAGTCCACAACTCGTGGCCCAGTTGCTAACTTTCTTCAAAGCTGACTCCGTGGTAATAGATTACATTCATAATTTAGTTTTTATCAAAGATAAAATAATTTTTCATTGCAACAGTTCAATCATATTCAAAGAAATTTTTTGTTTGCTTAGTTCATTATGTTCGTCTCGAATCGTGCCAAAGAAATATTTTCAGAAATGTGCGATTATGACGAAAAAATCTGAAATTCAGAGTTTTGTAAATAGAAATACAAATCTCACACTAAAAAAACTAGCCAAAACTACTTTAGAGTAAATGCAAGAAAAAAGGTAGTGAAAACCAACGGCAATGCACTTTTGTACATTTTACAAGCCTTAAAAAAGGGTCAAATCTGTGAAATTCAGATAAATCTTCACTCTTGACAACGCTGGTGCTGTCATCACTGCCATATCTTTATCTTCAAGATTCTTCTTTAATACCACATTCAGAATTTTAAATATCCTCTCCAAATATCGATTGCGTTTTAGAAGACTTACTTGAGTCAGCATTGCTCACTGTAGTCCGTTATGTGCAATACAAAGAGTTTCCTGGAATTCAAGTAAATTTACTGTATGAATCCATAGAATTGAATCACCATTTCTCCGGTGATTTTCATATCAGCATCAGGACATTCATCTGACTCTCCATGAATTGCATCAAATTTCATTGAATACCAATTATGTAATCCAATCCAATCCAAACTGGTTCCAATGGTGTCGTCGTTATATATAGTGTCCTTTTTCTCTAAGCTCTTTCACTATACATTGATGATTAATTGTTTATTCACCGAATGAAAATCCTACAAAATCTCTTTCCGGATAACAGTAAAAGGATATTTTCAGTTCCAGCCACCATCGATTTAGTCGTCCTCATTCGAAAAATATCACAAGGAACAAAATATACAGATTCAGAATTGGTTGTGCGGTGCGGTGTGGTGTGGAATGGTGTGGTGTGGTATAGTCGAACACTTTGCCAACAACAAAATTTAAAACGCCCTTTTGATGCTTTCATCACTTTGCCGGAACCGCTGAGCTGTATCCGTAATTCGATTGTCAAACATATTTGACGGTCAAATGGGTTTTACGTGAAAAAGGTCGCTGCATTTTTGAGCCCCTAAAAAAACGACCGAACAGCCTCCAGTATAATATTTGACAGCTCTATATTCGAACATACAGAGGGTGGTGCTGAGTTTCCATCCGATTGCATGCATATGCAAATTATTTTTTGAAAAGTTGTATTTTTTTTTTAAATACTCTCGCTATGCTTTATTTTGTTTTTAATTTTTATTCCTGTTTGTTGCATTGAACGCCCCATTTAGTGTTGAATATTCATTTGACCGTTAATTATTGCCCAGGAGTTAAAGAGATGGTTGAGTTGAGGCTTTAGGTTTATTTTTCCGGGCGGGATTAGCACGTGTGGTTGTGAGCAATTAAGCGGAATTTCATATTATGTATATTGTTTCCGGGTAAATCTATGCCATCTTTTGTGGGGGTATTGATGAGAGCGGTATTTTAACGATTATTCTTGCGGACGGTCAATCAAAGGAAAATTCTTTCTAAGCCGATGATTTAGTTACTAAATTCTACACTGCAATGCACTTGATTGGATCCGTGTTAGGAGTTTATTCAAGTAATCTACACTCAGATAGATTTTCAACTGAAATAAGAATCTTTGGGCTTAGTTAAGTTCATTTTTCTGATGTGTCCACTCAATCCCAAAATTCGAGGAAGTGGTCGCATTCCAAGACACTTTTATCTTAGAAACGAGAGAATTGAATGATTATGCTTAGAAATCACATGTTCTTGAAAATGTTCCTCGCAGAATTATTTATAGACCACAAGAAGGCGAAATAAAAATGTTAGTTTTTTTTTCAAATCTCCAAAGCTTATTTAACCAAGTGAACCGTACTGTAAGAATAAAGCGGGTATAGCTAAACACACTTTACACACTCGTAGCACACTCTAAACACAAATAGAAAAACATGTTCTGATGAAACAAACTACAAAGATGTCTATCCATCCGGCAATGTTTTGCATGACACATACGCGGAACATAAACACGAGTTACAACCCTTTTTCGACTAAGTCAAGTGTGGAATATTATATATCCCACAAGGACGATGATGATGGAATCTGGAAATCTCTTTGTTTTAACCCTCTTACATTGCATATAAATATATGTACAATACATGTATGGTAAAGGAAAGTGATGCGGTCGGTGGTTGTTATGTGTTTTACCAATGCTTTCGACAAAGCGTATAAGCGGGGTGTGGAAATAGAATGAAAATCGGTGTAAGGAGATATGGCTGATATACCTACTTACATACATATGTATATGGACATATAGTTCATGAAGTCCCTCATGACTAAATGATGATGATCATCTTCATCAGCAAATATGTGTAAAAAGGATAATCGAATGTTTTCCACCCATAAACCATTTAATGGCCAACAAAAGACTCTGTTGGTGGTTGAAGGATTTTTTGTTGTTTCATCTTTTATTTTTGTTTAAAAAAAAGAAAGTTATTTTTATAAGAAGGATGGTGTACGTATTTGAAAAGAATATAAAAATAGGTACCTGCATTTTGTTAAAATTCACACAAATGGCCACCTTTGTTACTCATTTTTATTATTTTAATTAAGGTTAAATTTTTACAAATTTAAGAAAAACGGCGAGGTGCTTTTAAAAGAATTTCGTTTTTACTTCTTTTTTTAACTCAAAGATCCATTTGGAGAAGGGAAATTAATAAAAGGCGGTTATCAAATTTTCGAAGAAAAACTTAGTTTAATGCAAAAATTTACTAAAAATTTGAGTAAGGTTTAACATCTTTTAGATAAAATGATTTGTATGTAGTTGTCCCAAACTCAAATTACTAAATATAGAGTATTTCATTTTTAATAGCCGGCTATTTGGGTAGTGGTCATCTTTTGACAATTTTCAATTAAGAACTATGCCATTTTTTTAAACTTACACTAACACCTCATGAAAATTATTTTCAAATCATATATGGTTAAAATTTTGAAGAGACAATTGAAAAAAAAAAACAATTTTGGGACACTTTTTTTAACAAAACATCGATATATAAATTCAAGAACGAAATAACCACTGTTTTGGGAGGGAAAGCTTTCTGATGGTGCCATATTAGTTTTTAAATATTAAAATAAACTAAAGGGTGATTTTTTTGAGGTTAGGATTTTCATGCATTAGTATTTGACAGATCACGCGGGATTTCAGACATGGTGTCAAAGAGAAAGATGCTCAGTATGTTTTGACATTTCATCATGAATAGACTTACTAACGAGCAACGCTTGCAAATCATTGAATTTTATTACCAAAATCAGTGTTCGGTTCGAAATGTGTTTCGCGCTTTACGTCCGATTTATGGTCTACATAATCGACCAAGTGAGCAAACAATTAATGCGATTGTGACCAAGTTTCGCGCTCAGTTTACTTTATTGGACATTAAACCAACCACACGAATGCGTACAGTGCGTACAGAAGAGAATATTGCGTCTGTTTCTGAGAGTGTTGCTGAAGACCGTGAAATGTCGATTCGTCGCCGTTCGCAGCAATTGGGTTTGTGTTATTCGACCACATGGAAGATTTTACGCAAAGATCTTGGTGTAAAACCGTATACAATACAGCTCGTGCAAGAACTGAAGCCGAACGATCTGCCACAACGTCGAATTTTCAGTGAATGGGCCCTAGAAAAGTTGGCAGAAAATCCGCTTTTTTATCGACAAATTTTGTTCAGCGATGAGGCTCATTTCTGGTTGAATGGCTACGTAAATAAGCGAAATTGCCGCATTTGGAGTGAAGAGCAACCAGAAGCCGTTCAAGAACTCCCCATGCATCCCGAAAAATGCACTGTTTGGTGTGGTTTGTATGCTGGTGGAATCATTGGACCGTATTTTTTCAAAGATGCTGTTGGACGCAACGTTACGGTGAACGGCGATCGCTATCGTTCAATGCTAACAAACTTTTTGTTGCCAAAAATGGAAGAACTGAACTTGGTTGACATGTGGTTTCAACAAGATGGCACTACATGCCACACAGCTCGCGATTCTATGGCCATTTTGAGGGAAAACTTCGGAAAACAATTCATCTCAAGGAATGGACCGGTAAATTGGCCACCAAGATCATGCGATTTGACGCCTTTAGACTATTTTTTGTGGGGCTACGTCAAGTCTAAAGTCTACACAAATAAGCCAGCAACTATTCCAGCTTTTGAAGACAACATTTCCGAAGAAATTCGGTCTATTCCGGCCGAAATGCTCGAAAAAGTTACCTAAAATTGAACTTTCCGAATGGACCACCTAAGACGCAGCCGCGGTCAACATTTAAATAAAATTATCTTCAAAAAGTAAATTTCATGGACCAATCTAACGTTTCAAATAAAGAATCGATGAGATTTTGCAAATTTTATGCGTTTTTTTTTTTAAAAAAAAGTTCTCAATCTCTTAAAAAATCACAGTTTATAAGAGAAAAATATCAAAAAAGGTCTTTGATGAAAAGTAGGAAACCGGTTGATTTATTTATTATCTACACAAAATTTCAACGATAGTTGCTTATATATAATAAAACACGTTGTTCCTTTTTCCTTAATCTCGCCCTTTAACAAATAAGAGTACTTCAGACCTTCAGAGTAGTCAGCTAAGTTAAGGAAAAGGAACAACGTGTTTTATTATATTACAAATAAATAAAATAAATTAGATGGCGCAACAGTCCATTGAAAAAAAGGCCCTAGTGACTTCCCGATTGTACCGGAGTCACTTATCCGCTGTTGGTAGTCTGAAGTGGTAGATTAGAGGAACTGCCAATCTATGCCGTATCAGACCGCATCTATCTAAAAACAGGAATGACTCTGGTGGAATAAAGCCGCTCAAGCGTACACTCTCAAAATACTCGTCGTTCGGATAGAACGCCCCGAAAATTAAATTGTTGGTCGAAGACATAGCTCTTGCAATGTGACCTCGAACGAGTTTTATCACGAAATTGTCAATTCTGTTGATTCGAGCCCCGTTGTGTAGGACCTCGTTGGAATAGTAATGCACGTAAGACGATTGGGATGTTCGATATAATCCGGTACAGCGTCGTAAACACTGCAGCTCGAACACCCGAAACTTCGCCATCTGGGAAGGGGCAACGTTAAACCACACAGGACAACCATAAACTATCATCGGCCGTTTGAGGGCCATGTAGCATATTACCTTCACTCTAGGGTCAAGCTGGCTCCTATGGCCCTAGCCAGAGCAGCATTTATGTGTCGGTCGAAATATAAATACTGATCTAACCAGATACCGAGGTACTTCACTACAGTTTTGCTCACTTATGACTGCCCGTGAAAACCAACGATGACCATCTTGCTCCAATTCCTGCACTTATCACTCGTGGCCCTGGCCAACAGAGTTCCGAACAGAATTGTCACCGACTTCTGTATATTTATTTTCAGTTTCCAGACGTCGCAATATCGCCGAATCTTGTCGAAATCACGCTGTAGGAGACTTCTAATAACCTCAACCATTCGGGCCGTTCTGTACGCAATTAGATCGTCGGTGTACGCAATTGCCTTTGTAAGACTACCTACCAGAGTCCAACGCACTAACCATCATGCCACGGGTTCCATATTAGTAAAATTATTATTCAAAACAACACAATTTTAGTAGCCATAATTCGAAAGTTATGATCATAAAGAACGTATGCCTTCATCAGATCAGTGTCTTAAGCATATCCAATTGATGCAGCCTCCATAAATTATCGAATTATAAAGACTTTGAATTTCTAAACTCTAATATTAAGCTTTCGTTTCTTTCGTAAATCCATAACGCCCAAAACCTAAAATGTTATAAAGCCCAAAATTGGTCAAAACCCCAAAATTGTTCAAAAAGCCCAAAAAGTTGAAAAAAATGATCCCCCAAAAACCAAAGCGAATATCGTAGCGCCCTAAAAAATGTTCAATAATATTTCGCCCAACAGAATTTTTAACTTTCCATAGGAAGTTATTGTAATAGGTCCGATTTGTCAAATTAAAAATGTTGACATTTCTTGATGTTTCAAGGTCCCTAGAGTCGAAATAAAAGATTTTTAGAAAGATTTATGTGCGTGCGTATGTACCTACGTTCGTGACGTTTTTTTCGTTGTTAATAGCTCAAGAACCATATGAGATATCAATTTTAAATGAACTTTTGTTACACAAATAATAATGCAGAAAGATGCAAAAAGGGCTCTCAACTTTTGGTAAACCCTAAATATCTCACGAAAGAATAACGTTAGAGACTTGAACTAAATTTTATATGATATACTGCAAAGAACTAACCCATTATATTTTTGGATAAAAATCCAATTAACATTTTTTTATAAATCAAAAACAGTGAAAAAAATATGTCACCTCGAAAATTTTATGAATAAAAATGATTTCATCTCCAAAACAATTTTGTGCAACGAAAAGAAATGTTTTTAACAACTGCTAAAATTCTGAGAAAAATCAAATTGACAGTTTTTTTTATAAAAAAAATAAAAACATAAAAAAAACATTACTTAAAGTTGGTAAAAATTGATTTTTCTACTTAAATATCTTTTCAAAACTTTGAGATATTGGCTTCAAACTACTTTTATCTTTTAAAAAAACATTGCTGTTAACATTCAGTAAAATTTTGAGAAAAATCGAATTGACAATTTTCTTACAAAAAATAAAAACCTAAAAAAAACTATACTGGGACTGTGTAAAAATTTACTTTTCAAAAATTAAAAATATTATCTTCAACCTTTTTTTAATTTCATAGAAACTATAGTTTTCGATATTTTTTTATCCAACAATCCGTTTTTTCATTAAAAAAAAAACTAAAAAAAATAGTACGCAAATTTGGTAAAAATTGATGTTCGGTTCTTCATATCTCTCAAATTGATTTCATTTATCCAATTTATACAAATTTAAGAAATGCTAAACATTTGTTTTCGACTAAAATTCTATATAACAAAACTAGATTTTTAAACTAAACTATTTCTTGATATTGAAATATTGTTAGCAATTTTTAAATTTTTGACAATAATTCAACTAACAACTTTTTTAACCCAACACGAAAACCTACAAACTTTAAAGTTAGCAGAGTAGGTCGCATACCAGCTTCTTTTTAATTTTGAATTTGGGTTCTGTGCCATGGGGGTTGGGCTTTGCGAATTTTATTTTGGGTATAACGGCGATAATGAGTTATATCGTTTCCTATGTCTTACTAGCCAACGACATGTCACCCAGATCATTAAAGGACATAATGCCCAAAAAGAGAACCGTCATAAAAATTCCAATCCAAACTACCTTTGGTAACGCCCAAATTTAGAAATTTCATAACTCCCAAAAGATTTTGGTTCAACTCCCCTTCTTGGCCTAACTATATAGGATTGCCACCATATATATTTTACTGCCTATACGCCACAAGAACGGGTGCTATAGTACTGTGAGTAAGTAAGCCATTTCGTTTTATTTCACTTTGAAAATTGTCCTTATTTCGCTTTCTGAAAGTATTTGCTAAGGTTTATTTAACGTCCTGAGTTGGGCAATAAAATTCAAAACTCAAAATGTCGTAGTGCTCAAAACAAACAAAACAATTGTCAGAAAGCCCAAATGTTGAAAGGGACAAGATCTTTTTTTGGCGTGTCATTTTCTTCTGAAAAAGTTTTTGGGCGATATGATATTTCTAATATATTGAAGTATTTTATTTGGCAATGAGACCAAACGCTTCTTTTTATTTGGAGTTTTAACCCCGAAATGTTCAGTAATATTGCCCAAATCGTACAATGACAAAATGTTAATAAAATTGTTTTGGGCGCTACGATATTTTTAATTTTGGGGATATTGTTATGGGTGAAAGGATCTAACGCCGTAAAATAATTAAACGATTAAAAATACGATGTAGTTAGGAAGTTACTTCAATCGATGCAATTTTTACGAATTGAAATTTTGACACTTCTAGACTTTTCAATTTCAAGCTCTCAAGAGCTTACAACTTAAAAAAAAAAAACTAACAAAATATTTGTCAGTTGAAATATTTTACTAGCAAAAGTGAATTGTTAATTTTCTAACAAAACATAAAAACTTGAGAAAAACTATAAAAAACGACAGAATACAGATTTAACTTCCATTATCACATTTGAAGTTTTAAGGACTCCCATGGGCAGTTATCACTGTGGATTGCATCCCAGATTCCTGTTCATAAGTTAAATTATTATTATTAATCTATTCACACCAAATATTTAAAATTAAAAATTAAACTATGTTATTGTGTCCATCTAAAGGAATGCGTCCTTTTTAAATATATCAATATTTTAATATTTCAAATTTTGATTAAAATTATTTAACCTTTACCTAAACGCATTTACTAATAGGTTAAAAATATCTAAATATATGTATTTACCTAAAATATTTGTTTAGTTAAATTATAAGAATGTAAATTATGCAATGTGGTTTTCCAAATTGCCTAAAATTTGATTTGATTAAACAATGTTTAAATGTGTTAACCTACTTTGTGTGTGTTTTTTATATAGTTGTGATAAAATAATTCATATTTGGTTAGTTAATTAAATAATAAAGATACAATTTAGTTAAACAAAAGTGCATAACAGACATTTAGGAACTCTTTTCGGAAGAGATAATTAAAAAAAAATTACATAGTTAATTTATGTTTTGATAGAAAAATATAAAACATAATTCAATCAATTTATTAAATAATACAAAAAGAACCCTTAAAATGACTCTGCCGGCCGGTGATTTTTTCGTTTGGGAGCTTATTGAAGCTGATAACGTTAAAAGTTTATCTTCATTCATTCTCCCAAACCTTTTAGTGCCGCTTTTTGAAAGTGTCAGAAAAGTATTTAAAATTGTAATTGAGATATCTACGAAACTGTCAAAAAATAGCAAATATTTTCTTAATCAATTGATTCACGTTTTGTTTGATAATACAAATAATAATTATTATTGATTCTTTGTTTTTGTTTGAAAAGGTGTCTCACTTGTTTCACATTTCAATTGTTAAGAGTGTGAAATGTGTTTCTTTCATAAAATCAACACCAAAATGATCGTTTTTGGTTCGATTAAAGTACAAAAATGTTAACACATTTTTATTCGGCTGCCTTAAATGTGTTTCAATCTTTTTGTTTGTTTAATTTGGGGAATTTTATGTCTACTTACCAAAAATCTTATAGTACTAACAAAAATTGACATGAGTAAATATATTTTGGCATTTCGATTGTTTCATTTATTAGATTTTATAAATCTTCTGAGACAGACAAATTTTGTATAGTTGAAAATTCAAGCTCCTCACATTACGAGTTAAACTTTTATACCCGTATTTTACATGAAACATGAGTTCCATAATAATAATAATTAATTGCAATTTGTTAACATAAATAATTAACAGTTAAGTGCTACACAAGAAAAATAACCAATATTCAAATCAATTATTTCATTTACGGGTTCAAGTGCAAAATAAAATTAAAGAAATAAATAACTTATAGTACAAAAACAACAACATTATGAATAGTAAAGATCGTGATTGTGATACGGAGAGATGTTCAGTAAATAATTTAACTAGTATATTACGATCTCCTCGAACACAAGTGGTATCGTTTAGGTAAGTTTTCGTATAGTTTTGAGATGTTAATTCATGTGACAGATGTTAATGAATAATGATGGTGTACCGCATTTTGTAGGTGTTTATTAATAAAGTTTCAGTTTTAATAAAAAACAAAGAGCATAGCCTTTTGGATAAAAAAAGTTTGCATTTTAGTACGAGTTTTTCAATAAATTTGTGTTGTATTTTTTTTTTTTTCTAATTGAAGTATCGAAGTGAAGAAGAATTTCTTGAATATGGAGAAACATTACATTAACTGCTGAGAAAACGAAAGAAACTTAAAGAAATTTGTTTTTACGATGGTCTTCTGATTCATTGAAATCCTTTCAATGTAATTGCTAGATAGACAATATTTGTATGATTATTTTGTTAGAACCGAAAAATTATGATTCGATCATGGAATAGAGATGTGAAAACGTCATAATTAATCAACTTAAATAATCGATTGTCTAATGCAACCACGGTTCTAGACGTTGATATAACTCTTTCAACAATAATTCAGGGAATTCAAAAAAGATTAAAACAATTGAAAAAAAAACGGGACTAATATTTTGTAATAAAATTGTTATTTAAGGAATTTTAAAAACTGTCCTATGGCTATTGTTTTTCGTCGAGGTATTAAATAAGACGTTAAGAAAATGAATAGGTTTTATGTCGTTTTTTTAACTTCTTTTTTACACTTCAGAATTTCAGAAAGAAGTAAGCTTATAGCAAGCGTCAAACTACGATCAGAGGCTCATCATAAGTGCATGTGTTAGTTGTTAGTAACAATAATACGAATATAGCCTAACATACGCACAAAATACAAAACAAAATTAGCATTTAACTATTACAGAACAAAAAATAAAATAAGAACGTTTTCGATAGTGCATCACTGGTTCTAAACAATGATTTAATCCTACCTTATTTAAATTTAAATCTTTCGATTCCCATAGTTACGAGTAGTTCTATGGAAGTCAATATGTATAAAATCAAACGTGCGCAGGTGATGAGTTCCGGTGCATCAATTTCACCATTAATGAGTTGATGAAAAAATACTAAGTCATTATTAACACGCCTTTGATGGAGAGATTGCATTTGAAGAAGTAGAATAGATGTTCATAGGGTGGCAGATCATAAGGATCTTCCCAAGGAAGACCTTTTAGGGCAAAGCGAATGAAATTATGTTGAATTGATTCAATACGTTTTCTATGAATTTCGTAATAGGGAGTCCATACCTGCGAGGCATATTCAAGATGAGGACGAACATGGCAATTATAGAAAGAAAGAGTAACATAGGGATCATTGAAATCCTTTGCCCAGCGTTTTATAAAACCAAGCATAGAACTTGCCTTTTAACAATAAAATTAATGTTATGTGTAAACTCTAAGTTAGAACAGAAATGTACACCTAAATCTTTAAATGTGGAGACACGATAGAGTTTTTGCTGCGATATATAGTAGTCAAATACGTTACTGATTAGTTTTTTAGTAAAAGTTAACGTCTGGCATTTTAAAGGGTTGAGTGAAAGGCTATTTTTCCCACACCAAAATGTGAAACTATCAATGTCGGCTTGTAAAAGAATACGATCATGGGTGGACTTTATTATTTGAAAATCTTCATATCGTCAGCAAAAATGAGAAGTTCACTTGAGCGTAGACATGACGAAACATCGTTAAAAGACAGGATGAACAGAAAAGGGCCAAGATGGCTTCCCTGGGGAACACCAGATTGAGCAACAAAAAGTTTAGAATGACAATTTCTAAATTTTGAATTCTTTGGACATATGTTTAAGAATGTAAGGAGATTAGCAACGGTTGATCTTTTTTTCACAAAACCATGTTGCTGTTCGCAAATGATATTTTTACTAAAATATGCTACGCTTTTACAAACAACTTGTTCAAATACTTTAGGAATGCAAGAAAGCTTTGCAGTAGGCCTGTAGTTGCTTATATCCGACTTGTTACCTTTCTTGAAAATTGGTGTTAGAAATGACTTCTTCCATATACTGGGAAATTTGCCTGTTTTTAGAGAAAGTTTGAATAAAAACATAAGGGGTTCAACTAAAGCAATACTACACTTTTTTAGTACTTACGGGGGATTACCATCAGGACCGGCTGAGCAGTCATCATTCAACGCAGATAAAAGATCAAGGACCGTACTCTGTAGCACAGGTATGTGACTACAGCTAGTTTGCGAAAAGGTGTGAAGATTATGAAAATATACTTCATCAACTTCTTGAGGGCTATTAACAAATGACTCACGGAAATCTAACGAAAGGTTCTTGTAAGTGAAGTTAACTGGAAAGCTATCTGATTTTTTCTTTTAGTTTACAAAATTCCAAAATTTTTTAGGATTCTCTTTAAAAGAGGTGCCCATATCAGTAACATAACAAGCATATACAAAATTAGAAAGAGATTTAAATTGGCTAAAGAGTTCAACATAAAAAGAGAAGTTGACTGGAGACAGAGTTTTGAGATACGTTTTCCATGCCTTATTTCTTTTGTTACGCAGTAAACGCAATTCTTTCGTGTACCAAGGATGGCTAAAGTTTGTATTTCTTGATTTATTTATCGGTACATTTTTTTCAAAACAATAATTAAGGATCCTATAAAAAGTTGAAACTGCTTCGTCCATGTTAGAAAATGCTAGTGTATCAGCAATTCCAGAAATGGTTAAATCTTCAGACAACTGCTGGAAATTGGCTCTTCTGAAATCACAATGATAAAAGCAATCAAAAGAATTACTGTGATTAGTAAGGTGATTACTTAAGTCAAAAAAAATTTCCAAAGGGGGGTGATATTTGTCAATATTAGTAATTCCTGATCTAGATTCTAAAACAAGAGTACTAATAGCGTCAGAAGAAAAGACTAAGTCGAGAATTCGATTTTTGAGTTTTTAATACAGCTTGTTTGCTGTAAGTCAGTAAGAAGGACTTTATTGAGAAGAGATAGTTCCATTTGTGAAGAAGAAGAAGGCTTCAAGGCAGGATTCGTCTTCGGATGGAATCCAGTCAATGTGTGGTAAATTAAAATCACCTAGAAGTAGGATATTGGTGTCAGAGCTGGACAAATTTATAAGATAGTCTAATGTCAAGGAGCGATCGTCATAAACAGACTCCAAACTTTTTGGGGGAATGTAAACGTTTAAAATGGAAAAAGTCTTAGTCTGTACCATTATCTTTACACATACCAGTTTGTAGTAAACGAAATACAGTGAATTTTACTTTTTCAATTTTCGGTACTAGAATTTCCGAAAAATCACAAGATATTGAGAACGGCAAAATAGAACTGTAACAAAATACCCAATGAATTAAACTACCAGATAATTTCTGCACTGTTCTTCAGGAAAAAGATGAATTGATTCAGAATATTTTTTCCGGATATACTCAGTAATTGGGCTATTTTGGCAGCTAAAAATGTTGATGTTGACGAAATTTAATTCCAGATACAAAAGTTGTTGAAGCAACCATTTTAACTGGAAAGTTTAAAGGAAAATATATTCCCAGCCGTCAGATTCTACCATATCTTTCAAAGGGCTACAGTTTATAATTCGATTAGTTTTTGAAATGTCTATTAATAAGTCTCAAGGCAAAGATTAGAATTGGAAAATCTATGTTTTTCTCATGAGCAGCTATATGTTGCATATTTACGTGTAGGAAAACCGTCGAACCTCTTTGTGTTAGCGAAAAACTGGTTAACCAAAAATACGATTTAAATTTATTTAAATAAATATTATTGATTTCAAACTATCCGCTCCATCTAGCTCATTAATAAGTTCAACTGTCACATGTTGTTTATTAAAAACTTTGTAATATACTCATTTGTTACAAATTTGAATAGAAATAATAATACATTTTAAATTTGATTCTTTTGTATTGATTCTTGCTTTACGAAAATTTATGAAAATTCTGATCAATTGAGTTCAAAGTCCTTCCGCTTTCAATTTCAAACCACTTTATTTGATACCGTCTTCGTTTGTAAATAATAAATTAATTGTTATAAGGGTTACGGTACTAGAATATAAGTTATGACGATCGCCATGTTTTTTTACTTGCGACATATAGGAACTATATGGCAAGTTTTGCATTCGTGCAAAATTTCGAACTCGAGATTTTAATCAAACATGATATTACGATGGTAGAGAAGTCGAAAAAAGTGGGTCCCGCGATTCCGTCCGGTCGGTTTTGTCTGTCTGTCCACGCTCCTACAGCCTAAACCATTGGGTCGATTGAGTTCAAACTTAGAAGTTAAGGTTTTGAGCAGATTCGCGTTAGGCGTTTTTTTCATTTTTTTTTTAAGATCAAAACTAACAGTGGTCACCATACAATTTTTTTGGTCAAAAAACGAATATTCGAATTTTCTCAAAAACAAACCGATAGATTTTCTTTAAATTTTCTCTAAAATTTTATTTTTTAACTTGGCTTCTTTTAATAAGAAAAACAAATTTTTGTATTGCTCAGGAAAGGTACCGCTCATACAACCGTTATTTTGTTTTTTAATTTTCTCAGCATCTTATGAACCGATTTCAATAATTTTTTTTCTGAATGAGCTCTTATATTGTCTTAACAATATTTGATTATCAAAAGTGCAATTTATTATTGTTTGGATTTTTAAAAAATTGAATTTTATTTTTTCAAAATTCGATATCTCAAAAACGATTCAACATTTTTTTACGAAATTCAAACGTGTAGCGTATATTAACAATCTCTAAACAACTGCGTACCAAAAATATTTTTAGAACAAAATTGAAAAATTTTATATATAAAAAATTAATTTAAAAAAAAACCGCTCTAACGATTTTCAAAAAAAAAATTTGAAAAATCAAATGAGTTTTTATTTATAAAATGGCATTTAAATTTTTGAAGACAAACTTATTTTTCGGGCAAAATTTTAAATAGTTTTTTTTTAATATTTTAATTGTTCATGAGCCCGAAAGAGCGCATTATTTTAACAAAATTGTAATTACATTCCTAGCTTTTATCTAGTGCATTTGGTACATATTTATGTATTTTTATAACTAAAATTATTGTAAATACCAACGATATGGCCGCCCATGTAGCGCAACTGTAGCGGATCAACGAATATGATATATTTAATCAACAATCTATTTTAAAGTGTCTATCAAGAAGTATTATATTGGTTACTTTGTATATGTGATTTTAAAATATTATCCTTTACGAATAAGGTTGTTTCACACATGATTTACTTTCCTTCGCCTATATAAAAGAATAAATACTTAGTACAAGTTAAAGAAACGGGCCAGAAAGAGTATATGTATTTTCTATTAGAATCACTTTTTCAACGTATACACTTTATACCTATTTATAAAGGTGTTACGTACAACTTCTTCAACTACTGCTTACGTGTCACTTCATAACTAAAATCCAAAGCGCACAAAAGCCTGACTGTAAACAACAAATGAATAGCAATTTCTTGTACCTGTTCGTATGCTTGTTATTTTTTTAAACTTTAAAAAAAACTCCATGTCAGCGCTGAAAATTTATATTAAGGAAGGAATGTGATAGGATTGTAGTAAGTACCATCTACCTACCAATAACATTCCTTCATTATCATCATAAACATGTCCTTATCTATCTATCTGCATAAAGCTAAGCACACCAATGAACTTTTCTTTATTCGTTTTAGACATCTACCTGCTACCTAACTATACAACCAATAGGCGATCGCTTTACAATTTAAGCATTCATGGTCTGCCTTTTTTTTATTTTATTTATTTTCCATCCTGGTTCTTCTAATATGAAATTACAATAACGCTCTATCTAAAGGAAAAAAGCTTTGAAGGAACAAGTTGAATCTATGAATAGCATCGTATCTTTCATATACAAAGATCGTACCCAGGTAAAAGCAGACTTATGAATGTAAATAAAAACAATTATCGGCAAAAGATCCTGAACAGCTGACGTAAGCATGCAAAAGTGTCTTTCATCCCCAATACAATATTAAGCCATTTTGTTTTACTTCTCCTTTTTTATATAAAGTGCATTGACATAAAAAAACAAAAACAAATTCATCAATCTTCATATGGAAGCTCTTTTATGTGAAAACATATGTATACAAGGATAGACTCAAATAGAATGAAGGAAATTTTGTAGACTTTTTGGGTCGAAAATAAATTATCTCCCTTATTCTGCTGGCTGCTTATGGGAATGGAAATAATATTTTTCTCTCGCTCCCTCTGAATTTCTCCACTTTCGATACAAACTCCACGCCAACGACTCGGCATCTGGTCGCCCTAAAGCCTAGTACATACTTCCTCGTGAAGTGAACGTTCGCCAGTGGAGAAAGTGAACTTTTGACATTGCTCACTGGTACACACTTGTGAGTACACGTTGTGAACATTGTCAAAGCTTCACCAACAGTTCCCGTGCATTTTGCACGTGAATTGCCCGTGAACGAAAACTCTCCACTTTGTTCTCCACTCAGCTTCACGAGCAAGTTCACGGGTGAACCAAAAACTGAAATTTGTATGGGTTCACGAGATGGTTCACAAGTATGTACTAGGCTTAAAAGTTTCTGCTCATGAGAGTACTATGGTTTTCATATACAAAGATCTTGGTTTTTTTTTGACAAATTAAATGGCATTTATATCTTTGAAGACTACCTTATTTTTCAGTTATATTTTTAAATCTTATATAAGTTCTTTTTTAAACAGACTCTTAGCATACAGGAGCAAGTTCGTGCGACCCAGTCGTGCATTTTATTTAAATGGCATCTATTTAAAAAAGCATGGTGGTGTTCATGTCTGATGTTCTCCTACCGTTTCCCTTAAATAGTTTACAACAATGCAATATGACAAAAAACATTTGCCACAGCAACGCGTTCTTTTAAAAATGTATACCAAGTTTTCGAAACTGACCTTAAATTTAACCTACAAAAGTGAAATACATATGAAAAACTTTTCAAATTAAAATCGAATTTATTTAAGTTGAAATATCCCCCAAAAATATTTGTAAAAACTTTTTTTGAAGAAAGTTCAACTGTTCAAAAATATTTTCGACTTGTGCGTTTTATTAACTTTAATTGTGCATCAACATTGGCGCAAAATTTTAGACGATTAAGTACGATGTTAAATCATTTTTAGTATGATACTAGGTTAAAAAAGGATTTTGATAATTTTAAACAAGTTTAGTATCGTACTATCTTTTTAACATTTTACTAAAGTTAAAATCACCAAAGGGCTACTTTATCTTTTTAGTATCGTACTAAATCTGTATGACATAAATGTCATTTTTCTCAAATGTGACAAAGTGTTTTAAATTTGATAAATTGTGAAATAAAATTTATTTACAGATATCATAAAAAGTAAATTAATTTAAAATGTTTTCGGAGGAAGAAGATTTTGAAATGTTTGAGGATTCAGTGTTGTGTAGGAAAGTTAAAAGTTTTAAAACTCGAGCAAATCCTCTTGAAGAGCTGGACGATGGTGAATTTTAATCCAGGTATACATTTGATAAAACAACTGTTCTGTTCTTGGTTGAAAACCTTGACATCCAAAACCCAATTACAAACCGTGGGCTACCTTTTTTTCCAGATTTGCAAGTTCTAGTAACGTTACTTCATCGAAGAAATCAATCACACCAAAACAGGTCACTTTTGCATTTGGTTGGACACGCTCCTTTTCTGGACAATGCTTGTCTTTATTGTCGCAAACTTAGATACCCTCCTGAGTACCCACAACCACTGCCACCAACCTTCACATCGAAGCCAACAGTTGTAGCATTACAGCTGCTTCTGGGTATTGAAGATGCTTCACTGGGAATAGATCTATCGCAGATATTCAATAATTTAATGCACATTTCATTTAAACTTTTTCACTAAACTTTAATTTTTTTACCTGATAGAATACATTTTTAATATTATTATGTGTAAATATCCAAAATAGTTGCAACGAACGAAAATTAATGAAAAAAGAAAATACAAAGTCAATGTTGTCACTTTGACATTTGCAAAAATATTAAGGTACGTTTGTTTTGTTTGCTCCACAATCTGTCATTATTTAGACGTGTTCATATTTTTTTTTAATAAAATGGTTTTAGCATGATACTAGTTAGCAAAACAATAAAAAGTGTTGCAAATTAGTGAAAATTTAGTAAATTACTATGTATATAGTAAACTGGTAACTAGTATCGTGCTAGGGCCTTAGGATGCGACCCACACTGATAACTTAACATCCCGTCTGTCGATTTGTCTTGCTTAAAAGTTTGTCTATATGTACTCGTATCAATTTTTACCAAATTTGCGTACTATTTTTTGTAGATTTTATTTTTTATGAAAAATCGGACTGCTGGATTTTTATATAAAAATTACTGAATATTGAAAACAATATTTTCTCTGAAATAAAATAATTTGAAGCCAATATTTTTAAGTTTTGAAAAGCTATTTGAGTCGAAAGTAAGTTTTTACCAAGTTTTAGAATTTTTTTTTTTTTAGAGATTTATTTTTTGTAAAAAAAACTGAAAATTCGATTTTTTTCAAAATTTGATCGAATATTGGAAACAATATTTATTATAAGATAAAATTTGTTTGAAACCAATATTTAAAATTTTTGAAGAGATATTTGAGACGAAAATCAATTTTTACCAACTTTTATACATTTTTTTTAGGTTTTTATTTTTTGTAAAAAGAACTGTCAATTCGATTTTTCTTAAAATTTGTCCTAATGTTTACAACAATAGTCCTTATAAGAAAAAATTAATAACAAGCTATTATCTCAAAGTCTTTTAAAGATATTTGAGTCGAAAATCACTTTTTACAAACTTTTGTTAATTTGTTTTCGGTTTTTAATTTTTTGTAAAAAAACTGTCAATTGGATTTTTCTCAATATTTTTCATAACGTTGAAAACAATACTTCTTAAAAAAAAAAATAGTTTGAAGCCAATGCCTTTAATCTTTGAAAAGATATTTGGGTCGAAAATCAATTTTTACCTACTTTTATACATTTTTTTTAGGTTTTTATTTTTTGTAAAAAAAAAACTGTCAATTCGATTTTTCTCAAAATTTGTCCTAATATTGAAAACAATATTTTTTATAAGTAAAAATTAGTAAGAAGCTATTATCTCAAATTTTTGAAAAGATATTTGAGTTGAAAATCATTTTTTACCAACTTTTGTTAATTTTTTTCGGTTTTTAATATTTTGTAAGAAAACTGTCAATTCGATCTTTTTCAAAATTTAACTGAATTTTGACAACAATATTTTTTGAAAGATTAAAGTAAATTAAAGCCAATATTTCAAAGTTTTGAAAAGATATTTGAGTCGATATTCAATTTTTACCAACTTTAATTAATGTTTTTAAAAAGTTAAAAATCTTTTAAAAGTTCGAGGTCACATCATGTTGAACAAAAATATTAATTAAATAAGTTCATCTCCTCAGGTTATTAACTATGAACCTTTTTGAGCATTTTAACACCAATTGAACTTAGTATCAGTATCAATTAAAATACAATTTTTTAACGAGTCTGTTCAAAAATGAACCTATATTTTAAGATTAAAAAACTAATCAGCAAAACAAGTTTATTTTCTTCAATTAAACTTCTTTAAAAAAAAATTAAATCAAGTAATTTGTTCCTGAGAAAATAACGGTTTTATGAGGGAACCCTTCTAGAGAAATACTTAAATATTTTGTGTAATGAAAGAAGCCAAAATAAGAAATAATATTTTACAGAAAATTTCATAAAAATGGTTCAATGGAAACTAATGTTATTTTTGGTCTTAAAAAATGATAAAACGCCTTAATCGAATCTTTGTCGGAACCCCATCGTTATGCAATATGTAATTAAAACCTCAAGATCCAAATTTCTTACACGAATGTAATACTTCCAAATTTTGTTAATGTGTTGCAAGTAAAAATTGATGCATTTACTAGAAACATGATTCAGAATTACAAATTTTAAATTACAATAACCTCTTAAAAACTGTCATCAGAATGTACCCAAATGGTAAATATATTTATTGCATACTTGATTTCTGAACAAAGTCGAAATTTTGTGAAGACAAATAAAAATCAATAGAACAATAGTTACAAGAGCCGTTGATGTTTTGCGCTTGCTGCACTCGTCGCATCGGTCCCGTCGTTGAAAGGTAATTTAGCGGCATTCGTGCAACTGTCATGTCAATAGTTTTTAAGCTATATTGAAGAACTTTCTTACAAATTACCTAAGATCTAAAGGTGTGAATCTACTTCTCAAAGCTACACTGTTTTGGAAATATGTAAAAGTGGATTAAAAATAAAAATATAAAAGAAGAATAAGAACCATAACCAAAAGAAATAAGCACATTTTTAAAAATGTTTGTTATATTTAAGAATTAAAGGCTCAACTTCATCACTGGAAAACTTTAAAAATTTTAAACACTAACATTTTTAAAAAAGTTTTCCTTAACAATATTCGTCTTTTTTTTAAATACAAAAAATTAGAAATCAACAATAAAATTTATCGTTTGTATAATTTATTCATATTTTTATTTCTATTTTTAAACGTATACAAATCAATAATGTCGGTCTGTCTGGTGTAACTTTCAATTAGCATTTAAGTGCAAATAATAATGATAAAAAAAAAATATTTATAAAATATTTTGTATATCTACGATAAAATTCAACTTAAGATTCTCTCCTACAGAACACAGTAGATGTGCTAATCTCACTCGATATCTGAACAATTGTGATCAGTTTCGGATTGCTTGTCACCGCTATAAGTAGTAAATATTAGATAGCTATATAACTTTTATTATTTATTATGCCACTCGATTCGCAAAATAATAACTCCTCAGCGGCCTCAGTGACGGCGGCGGCGACGGCAACGACAACGACAACGGGGGGTTTCTCCTACAAAAAGGGACATCGGGTGCACTACAAAGATGTCGACGGTAAAATTATAGTGTGCGTTCAGTTGCTGAATTGATCTGTACCGTGTGATATCTGATAAGTGTTTAAATCTTAAATCAATCAAATAAAAAAATACAGAGAGAAAATAAAATGTCCAATTAAAAAAAGAAAAACCTGTTCAATCAGTAAATTAATATTTAAATAATACCTCCAAACAAAATTATTGTGTTTTGTGTTGTGCTGTGTGTTTTAAGAAAAGAAATTCAACAAAAAAAATAAACTTCCGGATTTTGCAGAAATTTTAAAAATTTCATTTTCAATTCTAAAATTATGGATGTCCGGAAAATATATGTTTGCTTCACTAATGAAAGGTGCCTTTATTGTATTAAAGTTAATAAAAAAAAAACATGCCAAGAGAGAAGCTTTAAACAATTATTTTTTTAAGAAAATTAAAATAAATTATCGCTTTTTTTTTGTTATTGGTGGTCAGCTAATTTATGTTATAGTGCTATAATTATACATCTACATATGTGTTGTGTACCTGAATGAAAAAATACAATACAACAATTTAAAAAAGTTTTAAATAACTTATCTTATCTTATCATGCGTATAATTAAACAATAATACGTCCTTTCATCTTACAAAGTCTTAAAGTACTCGATAATACAAAAAATTCAGTCTACATTTGCTTCTGTACAAACAAACGATGGAGTTTTCCACCAGTCGTCAAGTAGCCTTCTGCCACCTTGAAAATGATAATTGTACACTCTTACATAAGGAGGATTTTAGAATCGAAACAAGAATAGGAGCATTCTTAAGCCTTACAACATACTGACTAACTTGTTGGTGTATTTTTTTGTAAACTTTTAAGAAAAATTGATTATTAACTTCCCATAGGAAGTTATTGTAATGGGTCCGATTTGTCAAATTGAAAATTTTGACATTTCTTGACGTCTCAAGGTCCCTAGAGTCCAAATAAAGGATTTTTAGAAAGATGTGTATGCGTGCGTGTGTACTTACGTTCGCGACGTTTTTTTCGTCGTCCATAGCTCAAGAACCAGAAGAGATATCGATTTCAAATAAATTTTTGTATACAGATAATAAGACAAAAAGATGCAGAAAGGGCTCTCAAGAAAATTGCGTGGGTGGTTTTTTTACCATAGCAGTTTGAAAAAAGGTGAAAATATTGGTTAACTCTAAATATCTTACGAACCAAAAACGCTAGGGACTTAAATAAAATTTAATATAATATATTGTAACGTGATATCAAAGAAGTGTATTTTTTGAAAAAAAATCCATTCAACGTTTTTTTTAAACATCTGCTAAAATTTTGAGAAAAATCGAATTGACTGTTTTCTTTTTATTAAAAAAATAAAAACATAAAAAAAACATTACTTAAAGTTGGTAAAAATTGAATTTCGACTCAAATATTTTTCAAAATCTTTAGATTATAAACGGTGATTTTTTAAGAGCTTGAGAACTTTTTAAAAAAAAAAAACGCATACAATTTGTAAAAACTCATCGATTCTTTATTTGAAACGTTAGATTTATCCATGACATTTACTTTTTGAAGATAATTTCATTTAAATGTTGACCGCGGCTGCGTCTTAGGTGGTCCATTCCGAAAGTCCAATTTTGGGTAACTTTTTCGAGCATTTCGGCCGGAATAGCCCGAATTTCTTCGGAAATGTTGTCTTCCAAAGCTGGAATAGTTGCTGGCTTATTTGTGTAGACTTTAGACTTGACGTTGCCCCACAAAAAATAGTCTAAAGGCGTCAAATCGCATGATCTTGGTGGCCAACTTACCGGTCCATTCCTTGAGATGAATTGTTCTCCGAAGTTTTCCCTCAAAATGGCTATAGAATCGCGAGCTGTGTGGCATGTAGCGCCATCTTGTTGAAACCACATGTCAACCAAGTTCAGTTCTTCCATTTTTGGCAACAAAAAGTTTGTTAGCATTGAACGATAGCGATCGCCATTCACCGTAACGTTGCGTCCAACAGCATCTTTGAAAAAATACGGTCCAATGATTCCACCAGCGTACAAACCACACCAAAAAGTGCATTTTTCGGGATGCATGGGCAGTTCTTGAACGGCTTCTGGTTGCTCTTCACTCCAAATGCGGCAATTTTGCTTATTTACGTAGCCATTCAACCAGAAATGAGCCTCATCGCTGAACAAAATTTGTCGATAAAAAAGCGGATTTTCTGCCAAAATTCGACGTTGTGGCAGATCGTTCGGCTTCAGTTCTTGCACGAGCTGTATTTTATACGGTTTTACACTAAGATCTTTGCGTAAAATCTTCCATGTGGTCGAATAACACAAACCCAATTGCTGCGAACGGCGACGAATCGACATTTCACGGTCTTCAGTAACACTCTTAGAAACAGACGCAATATTCTCTTCTGTACGCACTGTACGCATTCGTGTGGTTGGTTTAATGTCCAATAAAGTAAACTGAGTGCGAAACTTGGTCACAATCGCATTAATTGTTTGCTCACTTGGTCGATTATGTAGACCATAAATCGGACGTAAAGCGCGAAACACATTTCGAACCGAACACTGATTTTGGTAATAAAATTCAATGATTTGCAAGCGTTGCTCGTTAGTAAGTCTATTCATGATGAAATGTCAAAGCATACTGAGCATCTTTCTCTTTGACACCATGTCTGAACTCCCGCGTAACCTGTCAAATACTAATGCATGAAAATCCTAACCTCAAAAAAATCACCCTTTATCTTAAAACTTATTTTTCTTATGAAAAATAGTGTTTTCAACATTTGGAAAAAATTTGAGAAAAATCTAATTTACAGTTTTTTTACAAAAAATAAAAACCTAAACAAAAAAATTAATTAAAGTTGGTAAAAATTGATTTTCGACTCAAATATCTTTTCAAAAAATTGGAGATTATGGCTTCCAACTAATTTTGACTTATAAGAAATATTGTTTTCAACATTCTGAAAAATGTTGAAAAAAAATCGAATTGACAGTTTTCTTACAAAAAATAAAAACCTAAACAAAATTATTAAAAGTTGGTAAAAATTGATTTTCGACTCAAATATCTTTTCAAAAAATTCATACAATAGCTTCTAACTGGTTTTTACTTATAAGAAATACTGTTTTCAGCATTAGGACAAATTTTTACAGTTTTTTTACAAAAACTAAAAACCTAAAACAAAAATGCATAAAAGTTGGTAAAAATTGATTTTCGGCTCTAATTTCTTTTCAAAAATTGTAGATATTGGTTTAAACTACTTTTATCTTTCAAAAAATATTGTTGTTAACATTCCGTAAAATTTTGAAAAAAATCGAATTCACGGTTTCTGTACAAAAAATTAAAAACCAAACAAAAATTAACAAAAGTTGTTAAAAATTGATTTTCGACTCAAATATCTTTTCAAAAATTTGAAATAGTGGCTTCAAATTAATTTTATCTTATAAAAAATATTGTTTTCATCATTCAATCAAATTTTGAAAAAAATCGAATTGACAGTTTTCTTACAAAAAATAAAACTCTAAAAAAAAACAATACTAAAACTTGGTAAAAATTTACTTTCGACTCAAATAGCGTTACAAAAATTAAAAATATTGGCTTCAAACTTATTTTATTTCACAGAAAATATTGTTTTCGATATCCAGTAATGTTTCATAAAAAAACAGTCCGTTTTTTCATAAAAAATAAAATCTACAAAAAATAGTACTCAAATTTGGTAAAAATCGATACGGTTACATATAGACAAACTTTTAAGCAAGTAAAATCGACAGACGGGATTGAAAGTTATCAGTGTGGGTCGCATCCCAGCCTCTGTTTACATTTTTATTTTTATAAAGAAAAGAGTTATTGTTTTATTTTCTAAAATTTTAAATCTTAAAATCAATAAAAACGATGCTTCTAAGAAAAAACTAGTTTGAAGACAATATTTTTAATTTTTCCGAGGTATTCCAAAATCAATTCTTGACAACTTTCTATAGTATTTTCTTCACACTTTTATTTTTTTGTAAGAAAATTTCAAATTTGAAGTCGATATCTGCATTGGTTCTTGAAGGAACTTGCTTATAGACGTAAAAACCTTTTATTTACATTCTAGGGACAAATCGGACCAATTACAATAACTTCCTATAAGATGCTAATAAAGTACAACATTTTTTTAAGGGACCTACGCACATGTAAATATAAACTGATAAACATTTATCAAAGAACACTAGAATTTTTGCCAGTTAATGTTAAGGTACATTGGCTTTAGGGTGCGTTTAACGTCAAAACTCCAATTTTGTGAAACAACTTAAAGGTTCTAAAATTGTAGGTTCATTCTTGGTTAAATGTATCAAACTTGGATGCATCGTTACTTACTTACTTTACTTAAGGTGGCTTTACAGTCCGGGGCGGACCTGGGCCTCAACCGACAAGCGTCTCCAGCCAACTCGGTCCCTAGCTAGCTGTCTCCAGTTTCGCACGCCAAGTTGATTGAGGTCCTCTCCCACCTGAGTCGCTGTCTTCCTCTACTGCGCCGTCCCTCGGGATTGGATTCGAACACCATCCGGGCTTGAGCGTTGATGTCCATCCGCTCTACATGACCTAGCCATCTAAGCCGTTGGACTTTAATTCTGCTAACTAGGTCAGTGTGGCTGTACAGCCCGTACAGCTCGTCGTTGTATCTTCTCCTCCATTCTCCATCTATGCATACGGGCCCAAAAATCACCCGAAGAATTTTTCTCTCGAAGCATCCTAAGACGCTCTCATCTTTCTTTGACAGGGTCCATGCCTCAGAGCCATAAATGAGAACCGGGATGATGAGTGTCTTATAGATGGTGATTTTAGATGCTCGAGAGAGGACTTTACTTCTCAATTGCCTTCTAAGTCCAAAGAAGCAGCGATTTGCAAGAGTTTTTCTTCGTTTGATTTCAGCGCTGGTGTCGTTGTCTGTGTTAATAAAGGTGCCTAGGTAGACAAAGTCCTAAACAACCTCAAAGTTATAGCTCTCCATGGTGACGTTTTGTCCAAGACGTCATTGTTCAATGTCCTTTTTTGCATATACTTACGAGTAGTCTTGCCCTCATTGACCACTAAACCCATCTTCTTCGCTTCCGTCACAATGCTCAAAAACACTCCACTGGCATTACGCTTTGATCTTCCAATTATGTCAATATCATCTGCGTATCCGAGTAATTGGATGGACCTTTGGAAGATTGTGCCTCTAGTGTTGACGATTGAGTTTTGCACAATACTTTCCAGAACGATGTTAAACAAGTGGAATGACAGTGCATCGCCTTGTCTAAAACCCTTTTTGACATAAAATGCATCAGTGAGATCTTTTCCGACCTTGATAAAGCAGCGTGCATTCTCCATCGTCATTCTGCACAAACGGATAGGTTTGACAGGGATGCCAAAACTAGACATTGCTCGGTAAAGCTCTTCCCTATAGATGCTGTTATACGCGGCTTTAAAATCGATAAAGAGGTGGTTTGTATTAATTTGAAGTTCCTGGGTTTTTTCCAAGATCTGGCGTAGTGTGAATATTTGGTCGATAGTGGACTTCCCTGGTCTGAAGCCACACTGATAAGGACCTATCAGGTTGTTGACGAACGGCTTCAGACGTTCATATATTACGGCAGAGAGGATCTATATATTAATGTTAAGTAGACTGACGCCTCTGTAGTTGGCGCAGTGAAGAGGGTCTCCTTTCTTATGTATCGGGCACACTATGCTGAGACTCCAGTCATCGGGCATGCAGATGAGGGTGCATGCTCCCTACCAAGTCATCGCCTGCTACTTTGAATAGTTCGGCAGTGATGCCGTCAGCCCCAGCAGCTTTGTTTGACTTGAGTTAAGATGTAGCTAACTTCACTTCGTCGAGGTCCAGTAGGCGAAATTGTTGATCTGCGTCGCCTAGGTTGAGTTGTTATATCTCCCTTAGAGCGGAATTTGGTTCGCCGTCGCCGTTATATAATTTGGAGAAGTGGTCTTTCCATATTCTCAACATCGACTGCAGTTCTATAACGATGTTCCCCTGATCGTTTTTACAGGCTCCGCTTCGTGGCTGGTACCCTTGGGAGGTTCTTTTTACCTTTTGGTAAAATTTACGAACCTCATTCCTGTTGTGAAATCCCTCTATCTCCTCGATCGCGCGCTTCTAATGCCCTCTTTTTTTCCATCTAAGAAACCGGTGTTCCTCTCTTCTCTTCTGCTCGTAGAGCTCGCGAGCAGCTCTAGTCCTTTTGTGCAGCGCCGTTTTGTTTGCCTCTTGTTTCGCTGCGTGCGCTTGCCGGCATTCGTCGTCAAACCAGGCGTTTCGCTGTGGTGGCCGTGTGAAACCTAGCACTTCAGAGGCGGCATCTCTGATGGCTGCAAGGCAATGTTGCCACTGGTTTTCAATGCTTAATGCGGGAAGCATAGGACTCCTTAAGAGGTTATTAGAGACTCGATCGGAAAAGGACATGGCAGTCTCTTGCAATTGTAGCCGTCTAACGTCGAATCTTCTCACAGTTCTTCCTTGTTTTGGCTTGGATCGGGATATCCGTAGCCATACCTTGGCTACAACGAGGTAGTGGTCCGAGTCAATGTTGGCCTCTCGGAATGTTCGGATATCCTGTATACTGGAGAAGTGTCGTGCGTCGATCGCAAAGTGGTCAATCTGGTGACGGTTGGTTGATCAGAAGATTTCCATGTCCCCTTGTTTATATTGAGATGTGTGAACTGCGTACTAGCTACCAGAACGTCTCGCCCCGCAGCAAAAGCGATCAGCCTGAATCCGTTGTCGGAGGTGGTGTCGTGCAGGTTGTATCTGCCGATTATGCCACCAAAGATGTCTTCTCTTCCTAGCTTGGCATTAAAATCTGCTAAGACAATTTTAATGTCATAGAAGAATATGTCTTTGGTGTCTTCATCTTTCTCCTCTGTTGGGGCATGCGCGCATGTTGGCGAATTTAGTCTTGATGCGGATTGTCAAGATGCGCTCGCTCACACTGCTGAAAATCAAGACTTTTTGCCTTAGTCTAGTTCCAACAACAAATCCACACCCAAATAGACGCTTTATTTGTCCTCGGTAGCAGTCGCGTAGTATACATCGCAGTCTTTTAAGTTTGCGTTTGTCCGGTCCATCCTATCGCATTTCTTTGATGGCGGTAATATCTGCCTTGCAGCAGTTTACTGTTAAGGGACCTAATATTCCAAGTACAGATCCGAAGTTCGTTGTCCTTATTTCGTTTGCCCTTTCCTTACAGGTCTGGGCTCCGAATATGTTGAAGAAGCCCCATATGGTGTTCACTAAGTAGTTCAAGCTTACTGGAAATGTAGACGCCACCGTTGATTCCATTCAAGCAAAGTCTAGTTACTTCGTTTTCGTTTTTCGTCTCAAAACCAAATACAACTTTTCTTTCATTTATTATCTTCAAATAACTTTAAAAATATTGATACATTTCTTGATGTAAATATTTATTCTTGTAACAAGCTTTATATTTAATTTATTTATGTAATAAAAAATATTTTTGTTCTTTTTTATTTATTTATAAACTGATAACTTATGGGCGCCCATTCAATTTGTATTTAATTAAGTAGAAATCAATCAAAACGTAGCTGACAACCATCATTCATATCATTTTGTTTATTCTTATTCTTTTATTGTTAAGAAAGTTTTGTATTGTTTTTGGAAATCATTAATGAAGTATTTTAGTAAAGAGTTTTCAGTTGCTTAAATAACAGAGTAAATAACAGTCTTGTTTAAACTCGGGTAATTATAACAAATATTGTAATTTTAATTAAAACCTTACATTTATTACCGATTGTCAATAGTGTCAATAACATTATTTTAAAGTGTGACTTGGTTGTAGAATAACATTCATACCATGAGTTATTTATAAATTAATCAGTTCTTAATTTAAATGGGTCCTTAAATGAAAACTCTACTTAACGCTTTATATTTTTGGAATATCATTCTATTTGTGTAACTTTTGAATTAGGGAACTATGTGGATAAGTTAATTGTTTAAAAAAAAAACAGTCGTTATAATTTGTATTACATTTTGTGAACTAGAACAAATAAATCTAAGTGATTTTATTAAAATTAACTATTTTAGAATTATTCAAAAGCTGTTAGACTTTTTGCGAGAGTTGCATTTGAGATACAAAAATCAATCTTTTGTGTAGGAAGATACATTTGTAATGCAAATTAATAACAAAAAACTATTTTAAACACAACTTTCTTTGATCAATTCAGTCCCAATTGATACCTCTGTCTAAGTGAACGCAAAAGTTAGTGATTGCAATCGAATTTCATCTAATACAAATAATTTGTCGGCATTGTAAATAATATTTATTTATTAAATTTAAAACAACTGCTAAATCATATTTAACATTCAACTTATTTCATTTGCTAGAAATTTATCTACATCCATTTGATATCTTTTATTTGATAAATTCATTTTGCTCATATTTATGAATAAAAGTGACTTCTTCGATAATTTAGGGGTATTTGAATTACAATTAAGGGTATTTAAATCACAAATTTTTAGAAGCACTAAACTAACATTCAATAACCTTAAAAGAATGAAGGTACACGTAATGTTTTGAAAATCTTTTGTTTTGAAAATGTTCTATTAGGCTTTGAATGATAAGTAAACCATTTCTCGTGATTTCTTATATCAGAAAATACGATCTAGAAGACAATTTGTGACTTTGTTTGCAAATTAATTTATACCGATTTGTTATTTCTTATCTGACGAATTTGTTATCTCACTCTCATTTGTCTGGCCATAACGTTATCATGCCTTTTATTGTCTTGCGGTTTATTTAAAGTATTGGTCAAGTGAAAAATATGTTAATTTGTTCAATTTGATCACAAAAATGATTTAAAAAATATTGTTGTATGTTGAGGTTGGGTTCTTTGGTTTTGAACTTTTAAAACATTATTATAAGTCAAATTTTGAGATATTGAAAAACTTAAATATAGTGTTTTGACATTTCTCGACGTTTCAAGATCCCTAGAGTCGAAATAGAAGAACGTCCGTATGTTCGCAAAGTTTTTTCATCGTTCCTAGCTTCTCAAGAACCAGTAGAGATATTGGCTTCAAATATATTTTGTTATCAAGATAATAATGCAGTAAGATCAAGAAAGAAGAAATTGAGTGGGTGGTTTTTTTTAACATAGTGATTTAAGAAAAAGGTAAAAATATTTTGGTTTAGCTTAAATATTTCACGAACTAGAGACTTTAATAAAATATATATGTAATAAATATATTGTAACGTGATAATAAACAATAATGAAAACAAAAATATTTGTCACCTCGAATATTTTACGAACAAAATATGATTTTATCTCCAAAATAATTTTGTACAACGAAGAATTACGTTTTTGACATCTGGTAAAATTTTGAGAGAAATCAAATCGACTGTTTTATGTATAATAAAAATAAAAACCCCAAAAAAAAACATTACTAAAAGTTAGTAAGAACATTGGTTTTCGACTCAAATATCTTTTCGAAAAATTGAGATATTCGATTCATATTAATTTTACTTTGTTAAAAATATTGTTTTCAACATTCGTTTGATAAAAACTCGAGTTGATATTTTTTTTATAAAAAATTAAAACCTAAAAAAAAACTTACTTACTTACTTAAGGTGGCGCTACAGTCATGTGTGAAGCGTGTTTGTGATTCAGCCATTATATAGAAACAGCGGTTAGCAAGAGTTATTCTGCGTTTGATCTCAGCGCTGCTGGTGTTGTTTTCTGCGTTTACAGCGGAGCCTAATTAAACGAAGTCCTTGACTACCTCAAAGTTACGTATGTCGATGGTGACGTTTTGACCAAGACGTCGGTGTTGTGTGTCCTTTCGTGACGAAAGCATGTACTTTGTTTTGCCCTCATTAACGTTTTAACTAATTTTTTCCGCCTCTGTCTCAATACTCACAAAAGCCCCTTTAACATCACGCTGAGTTCTTCCGATTATGTCAATGTCATCAGCATATGCTTGTAATTGGACAGCCTTTTAAAAGATAGTGCCTCTAGTGTTGACGTGTGAACTCTGCATGACAGCGCATCACCTTGTCTAAAACCTCTTTTGACATCGAAAGGTTCTGTTAAGTTGTTTCCAACCTTTATGGAACAACGTGAATTCTCCATGGTCATCCTGCACAAACGGACGAGTTTGGCAGGGATGCCAAAACTAGACATGGCTCTATACAGCTCGTCCCTGTAGATGCTGTCATATGTGGCCTTGAAATCGATGAAAAGATGGTGGGTGTCTATTTGGTGTTCTTGGGTTTTTTTCCAGGATCTGCCGTAATGTGAATATTTGATCAACTGTGGACTTTCCTGGTCTAAAACCACACTGATAAGTACCTAATAAGTTGTTGGCGATGGGCTTTAGACGTTCACATATTACGGCAGAGAAGATTCCTCTATAGTTGGTGCAGTTTAGAGGGTCTCCTTTTTTCAGGATCGGGCAAACAATACTGAGGTTTTATTTATAAGGCATGCTTTCTTCCGACCATATCTTACAGATAAGTTGGTGCATGCTCCTAACCAACTAATCTCCAGCTGCTTTAAAGAGCTCGGCATTCAAGCCATCTGCTCCAGCGACTTTATTAGACTTCAGTTTAGATATGGCAATCTTTACTTCGTCTAAGTCAGGAGGACGGGTTTGTTGGCTTTCGTCGTCTGTGTTGAATTTATCATCCTGCCTGACAGCGGAATTCGGTTCGTCATCGCCGTTATACAGTCTGCAGAAATGGTCCTGCCATTTCCTCAGCGTTGACTGCGGTTCCACTATCATGTTTCCACTTTCGTCTTTGCAGCCTTCGGTTCTAGGTTTATGTACCTGTGAATTTCGTTTCACCTGTACATAAAACTTTCGAACCTCATTCCTGCTTTTATACCTCTCAACATCTTCGACCGCACGCTTCTCATGCCCTCTCATTTTCCTTCTGAGAAGTCGGCGTTCCTCTCGCCTCTTCTGCTCATAGAGGTCACGAGCAGCTCTCGTCCTTTTTCTTTTCTCTTTTTTCTTTTTTCTCACGATGATATCCATAAGTCTTTTTGGCAGTCTGTTTTCAGGGACCGTGCTTACCCTTTGGATGTATTTAAAGTATAGTTTTAGTGTCGTAATTTAAGCTTTTCTTAAACCAGTTTTAATGTTGAGAACATAGTTTGGCGTGTTATTAGAAAGGGAGAAGCATCTTTTAATGAAAAACCTTTGCAACTTTTGAACTTCGTCATTCTCTGAATATCCCCAAACTTGGGCACAGTAATTCATTATAGACTTTGAAGCAGCTTCGTATATTTTGAATTTATCTGAGTGTTGTATGTTCCTATATTATTTGATAAAGTTTGACCAAGTAGCATAAATTGAGTTCTAAGATATTACTAGCCTTTTCGTAAGATGATCCGTCCACGACATATTGTATGTGAGATTTACTCCTAGGTACTTGAAATTGTTAGATATTTTGATCTCGGTGTCGTTGTACTCCAGCTGCTTTCTTCAGCTGCTCGACGTCCACCATTTCGAAAAATAACTATTTCTGATTTTCTTAGGTTCACATGCAGCTGCCATTTGGAACAATAATTTGCAAAGCCGTTTATCATTATCTGTAAGGAAGCAGGATCATCTGAGGGTAGCACTTTGTCGTCTGCGTAAAGTAAAGATTTTACCGATACTCCTTCCAAAGTAACTCCACACGGCAAATCAGAATCAAGGTCGTTTAAGAACAAGATAAATAGCAGAGCGCTTAGAACACAACCTTGTTTCACACCTTGATTAATAGGGAAGAAGTTACTGATATGAGTGCCGTTCCATACTGTAGCAGTCTTGTTGGTATAGAGTGCATTAAGAATCAATACCATTTTTGTAGATATACCTAGCTGTGTCAGTTTGTAGAACAATGCGTTTCTGTTAATATTGTCGAACGCAGCTTTCAAATCTATGAAAAATGCATACAGTTTATTTTTCCGGTTAAGCTGAAGGCTTATAAGGCAGGAGAGCTTGAAGATTTGGTCCGTGGTTAAGTAGTTTTCTCTTTATGCAGCTTGGAATTCGTTTAAAATATGATTTGCTTTGACCCATTTGCTTAGCCTATTCAGAAGAACAGTTGTGAACAGCTTATATATAGTGTCCATAAAAGACAGACCACGGTAGTTGGATACATCTTTGGGATTTCATTTCTTAAAAAGAGGCAATATTATTGATCTTTTAAACGAGTCAGGAAATGTACCAGTGCGAAAGGTATCGCTGAATAGACGGTGAATTTCTAAAAATTTAAAAAGCTGTGTTAGTATTAAATCTGTATGGAAAAAGACGGTTATAATGTTAAAGCACAGGCATGAACAATATTACACTCTTCCAACCTATTTAAATTGTACTAATTGATATAACGATTTTAATGAACTGCTTTCCTTTTTAAGTGAAATTGATTTGAGGAATGTTTTAATATTAGGCGATTTAAATGCTAGAATCGGTGAATTTCAAAATCCAGCTTCTCTGATGAACAACACCGCGCACGCGTTTGATAGTTTGAAAAGGTCTTCGGACGTAATTGTAAATAGTTGTGGCAGGCGTTTAATGGAGTTGGTGGAGGACTTCAGTCTAATGGTTGTAAATGGAATTTCTGAAAGAGATAGCAGAGGTGAATTAACATTTATTTCTGGTCAGGGTTGTTCTATGATAGATCACTGTTTGGCTAGAGGCGATTGGCTAACTGTTATAGAGGATTCTGAGGTACAAACCGCAAGCTATTCAGCCCACCTTCCAATAGTGACATTTATGAAATTTCAAAACGTCGATTCTACGGTGAGCGAACCATTCCTAAAATATATAAAATGTATAAAACTAAGAAAAAAATCCTTTGCAATGCTTAAAATTTTTAGGAAAACAAAGTCTAATTTCTTTAAATCGCTCTACCTAGATGCAAATAAAATGTATAAGCAAGTATGCAAAAATAAACAAAAAACTTTTATGGCTGGTTTAGCAGTAGGTTTATCAAAAACTCAAAATCATTTTGGTATAAATTGAGATTGTTAGGTCGCGTTAAAAATGTTTCAGCAACTACAATAAATGTAGAGTTACTAGCAAACCATTTCAAGGAATTTCTTAACGCCTCAACAAACTCACAACTATTTCAATATGCTTCACCCTCAATCACTATTTCAGACCTAGACCACCCTATTACAATAAATGAATTGCAAGCAACCCTTAAAAACATGAAAAACAACAATTCCAGCTGAATTTTATAAAAACTCATCCCCGTCTTTCCTAAATCTTCTTCTTGATTTTTTTAATAAGCTTCTTGAAAAAGAAGAAATACCTCAGTCATTTTTAATGTCACAAATTTGTCCAATTTTTAAAAAAGGAGATCCTAGCTAACCAGCAAACTATATAGGCATTTCGATTCTTCCTTGTTTGAGAAAAATATTTACCCAAATTCTATACTGCAGGCTTATGAGGTGGGTAGAAGGAAACAACTTGCTCAGCACTTTCCAAGCTGGTTTTCGCTCTTGTCTTTCAACTGTGGATCAAATCTTCGCACTCTCCAATATAGCAAGACGTTTCATCGATAACAAACAAAAACTTTATGTCTTTTTCATTGATTTTAGGGCAGCATTTGATACTATCAACCGGAATTCACTAATTTATAAATTATCAAATTTTGGTATATCGACGAAATTTTTAAGACTCTATAAACTGCTCCTCACAAATACTTGCGCTACTGTGTCAAATGGGAGTTCCATATCCAGCTTCTTTAACACTGATTGCGGTGTGCCCCAAGGTTGCCCCTTAAGTCCGATTATGTTCGCCCTTTTCATTGACGATGTCTCCCGTGATTTTCCTGGGGGTGTTAGGTTTGGAAATATACTTATTAATGTACTACTTTATGTGGACGACCTTGTTACAAATTGATAGACTTAAAAACTTTTGTGATAAATGGGACCTGAATATAAACACCTTAAAATCAAAAATTATGATTTTTGAAAGCACCCGTCGAAGGAGAAACCCGCTAGAAGCATGGTCATTGGATCGTGAACCTATAGAGGTGGTTAACCAATTTAAGTATTTAGGTGTTCTATTTTGTAGCAATCTAGATTTCAGGCCCCATGTTAAGGAAAAATGCTTATCGGCAAAAACTGCAATAAACCTTATATGGAACAAAATCTTCTGCAATACTTACATAGACATCTCAGCTAAATTTAGAGTTTTTGAAGCTACTATAAACTCATGCTTATGCTATGCCAGTCAAGTTTTTGGTTACCAAGATTTTGATGAATTTGAGACAGTGCAACTCTTCTTTTTTAAACGAATATTTAAACTTCCAAACTTTACACGTGGAATCAGGGATCCCTCCGATTTTTCTAAAAAATCTTAAATTTAATGCCGATAACATAATAAAAGTAATGCAAAGGTCAAATGAAAATCTTCATAAGCAAATGATGGATTTCGCATTCCGAAGGAATTTATCGCCGTTTAAAGAATGGTATGAAATAGCAAATGCGCACGGCTTTAATCTAAACCTTGGTACAACTTCTCTTGATAATTGGAAAGTTAGGTTTTATGAATGTATTGCGTTGGTTGATGATTCATTGTATCTCAAGTTCTTGAATAGGGCTCGAACCTCTCCAAGCAGATTGGTCTATAAGCAGCTCAATCACACTTTGTTTGTAAACAATTATTTTAATAGTAATCTTTCTGCAAATCAAATAGGTACTTTGTTTAAAGCAAGAACTGAGAGGCTAAATCTGAATTACAAACCTCACAGAAATGATAATTCCAGGTGTAACCTCTGCAATCGAAATGAAATCGAAGATGTCAACCACTTTTTAGCCGTTTGTCCAATTCTACAAGAACTCCGAAGACTTTATTTTCAAAAAGCTTTCTAAATCACCAGGAAGCGAAACAAATTTTAAACGGAGAGTGGGTTGGAAAGACCTTTACAATTTTATTGATCATGCCTTAGATTACCGAAACAGTTTTTAAGAGTAATTTTAAATTTTTAAATATATGTATATTTATGTATCATTATCTAAGATGTAATGAGGAAAACATATTATAAACTTAGATATTATTTAAATTCAATTTATTTATTCAATTGTCTACATAATCTATTTATAAACTTACTGTAATCCTAAACTTTCTTTTTTTTTATTCTTGATAAATTTCAATTTTCAGGCAGACGGCAAATATATTTTTTGCAATGCTAATGTTCTTATATAATTTTTCAAATGTATTTCGAGTTTTGGTCAGATAAAGAATTTATAATAATAATAATAATAATATTTTACCCTAAATGTAGAAAACCATTTAGATTACTTTTATTATTCAAAAAAAATTGTCTATGTGATGGATAGCAAAATTATCGTCTGTGATCGAAAGTTTTTAAATATTCACGTATTTAATGTTTGCTTTTCAAATGGTTTTGTTTATTTGATAGCATAGAATAAATGAATGTATTTAAAAGAAGGGATTATAAAATTCGATATTAATATTAAATTTTTAAGATATACAATTTAAAAAAGTAATTAATTCATTCATAATATTTGTTTGTTTTTTAACAATTCCCATATCTAAATATTGGTTAAATGATTTTTTTTGCTGGCTTTATTTTATAAAAAGTTAAATCAATCAAAACTCAAAATGATAAAAAAGTCATCCATCTAAAATTTAGTTAGCGAACCAAATTCTTCGCAAAATGCTTTTGATGTTTGTCCGTAGTATAAGTTCATTGTCATTGTCAGTTTTCAATAAACTTTAGATTGGTTAAAAAGAGTGTCTTCCGGAAAATACGTTTTTTTAATTTTAAAATGAATTTAATTTATTTTCGTGGATAAACTTCAGAGTTTTTTGAAAAATGAATGATAAAGTATCGTTTGAAGAATCAAAGTACGTACAGAGTTTATGATTTTGTTTATTACCAAGTTCTCAAAAATAAATACCATTTATTTTTGGTCAACACTAAAAGTTTGAAAAAAAAAATTAGTAAACAAATTAAATATTGGAACAATAACATATCCTACTGATTCAAAACAATGCATTCCTGGCAAAAATTACTAAAACGAAAACAAAAACGTAACATTCAACAATACTTGTAGTTTTCAATAACGATTTTAAATGGGAAAAATTGACAAATTTTTGTAGCAGATCATTTTAAAAACTATTTTACCATCTTTTTTAATAAAATGTTATTCAAAATAGATTTATTTAAAACTAAAGGAAACATCATTTAATGGAATATAGTCAGAAAAATTTCTTGCACTGGCTGCACTGGTTCTTATTATTAGTCGTGTTTTTATAGGCTCTATCTTTTCCTTTTTTTTCTTATATAAATCGTGTTTAGATATTTGTAGTGATGTTAAATTTCACTGAATAAGTGAACTTTATTTTGTTTTTATTCAATAACTTTATCAAATATTGTTTTATAATAGCATTTTAATCAATTTCAATTTTCTTGAATTTTGTAATTTTTGTTTAAAACTAAAGTTCTCCCCGGTAAGGTGTTCAGTATTTTTGATTTTTCCAAAGTGTTCCCTTGTCCATGTGTGAGTGCTTTTTGTTTTCAATTATTTCATTTTTGATTTTCCCCTACTTTCTTTGTTTGACTTAATTGATTCCACCTTCTTTGTTTGATTATATTTTTGTCTAATGATTTACTACAATAAAAACTGCCAAGAAGGTGCTAATAATAATCCTCTATTTGCCAGTTTCGGACCCTGTGGTAATCTTTACATTGCAAAATGCGTTGGTTCAACCAATAGCCAATTCGAAATTTGCTTACTGGTACTGTCACGACTGCCGTAAGCTCTCTGTATCTCAACTAGCTTTTAAAATGTCTTCTTTTAAGGCTGACATTTTAAAACTTTCTAAAGATTTTGAAGAGCTACTGAAGTCTTTCAACACTGCAGTTTGCAAATTAAATGCATACTCTGACACCAACATCATGGTCGATAGTTCTACTTCGACTAATGATTTGGCACAGCCTATTCCCACTACTTTCTCTTCTACATGTGAAGATTTTCTCGCGCAATCAGGTTCTGGTGTTAATAACGCAGAAAGTGTACCTGAGAAACAAAAGAAAAAGTCTAAGAAAGGAAGCCGAGAAAACTCTGAACTTGCTAGAAATTCTACCCCACCATCAAAAAGAACAAGTGTCAACATCACCCCAATACCTACAGATCCCACCGGAACTCCCAATATACCTTAAATTGTTGTTTTAGATTTAGCTTCCAATAGTGACACCGTTACAGGAACTGTAATAAACAACGTCATCCCTATCAAAGCTGTCTCGAAACCAAAAATAATTTGTATATCTCGTCTGGACCCAGTTACTACGCCAGAAGATATAACTTCCCACTTAGTATCTACCAAGAGCATACCTTCCAGCTCATCTATCAGGTGTACTAAGATCAGTAAACCAAAAAGCTTTGTTTCCTCTTTTAAACTAATAACGAATCCCACTTACTTTGATTCTATTTGCAACCCCAATATATGGCCCACAGAGACTTTAGTCAAAGAATTTACTCAAAGTCAAAAACAGAGTGTTTCTTTGAAAAAACAATCAAAAAACTTAACAGGCTTGCGCTCTTCTACCAAAACGTAAGCGGACTTCGTAGCAAGACTACTGACATTTTTCTTAACTCCCAATCATTTCCACACGACGTACTCGTTTTGACAGAAACGTGGCTTAATTCAAGCTTTTCCGAAACAGAACTTTTTAGCCAAAGTTCGAAGCTTACAGAAACGATCGTCATGTTGGTAATTCAAAGGATTTAGGTGGAGGTGTTCTCATAGCGGTAAAAAATACATATTTTTCTTCTTCTGTATCTTTTCCATTTGTATTATTAATTGAACTGGTATGTGTAAAGATAATGGTATAGACTAAGACTTTTTTTATTTTAAATGTTTACATTCCTCCAAAAAGTTTGGAGTCTGTTTATAACGATCTCTCCTAGGCATTAGACTATCTTATAAATTTGTCCAGCTCTGACACCAATATTTTACTTCTAGGTGATTTTAATTTACCACACATTGACTGGATTCCATCCGAAGACGAATCCTGCCTAAAAGCCACTCCTTCTTCTTCACAAATGGAACTATCTCTTCTCGATAAAGTCCTTCTTACTGACTTACAGCAAACAAGCTGTATTAAAAACTCAAAAAATCGAATTCTCGATTTAGTCTTTTTAGAATCTAGATCAGGAATTACTAATATTGACAAATATCACCCCCCTTTGGACATTTTTTTGACTTAAGTAATCACCTTACTAATCACAGTAATTCTTTTGATTGCTTTTATCATTGTGATTTCAGAAGAGCCAATTTCCAGCAGTTGTCTGAAGATTTAACCATTTCTGGAATTGCTATCATTTTCTAACATTGACCAAGCAGTTTCCACCTTTATATAGGATCCGTAGTTATTGTTTTGAAAAAAATGTACCGATAAAGAAATCAAGAAATACAAAGTTAAGCCACGAAAGAATTCCGTTTACTGCTTAACAAAAGAAATAAGGCATGGAAAAAGTATCTCAAAACCCAGTCAACTTCTCTGTTTATGTTGAACTCTTTAACCAATTTAAATCTCTTCTAATTTTGTATATGCTTGTTATGTTACTGATATGGGCACCTCTTTCAAAGAGAATCCTAAAAAAAATTGTAAACAGATGGCTTTCCAGTTAACTTCACTTACAAGAACCTTTCGTTAGATAAAACTTTTGATATCTGTAACGCTTTCGCAACGAATTTCCGTGAGTCATTTATTAATAGCCCTCAAAAAGTTGATGAAGTATATTTTCATAATCTTCACACCTTTTCGCAAACTAGCTGTAGTCACATACCTGTGCTACAGAGTACGGTCCTTGATCTTCTATCTGCGTTGAATGATGACTGCTCAGCCGGTCCTGATGGTATTCCCCCGATAGTACTAAAAAAGTGTAGTATTGCTTTAGTTGAACCCCTTACGTTTTTATTCAAACTTTCTATAAAAACAGGCAAATTTCCCAGTATATGGAAGAAGTCATTTCTAACACCAATTTTCAAGAAAGGTAACAAGTCGGATAGAAGCAACTACAGGCCCATTGCAAAGCTTTCTTGCATTCCTTAAGTATTTGAACAAGTTGTTTGTAAAAGCGTAGCATATTTTAGTAAAAATATCATTCTCAAACATATGTTCAAACGCTTTAGAACAAGGTTATGAAGTTGACTGTGTATACACTGACTTTTCTAAAGCTTTTGACCAACTTAGCCGCGGAATTATTTTATTTAAACTTAAGGCTCTTGGTTTTCCACCATTTTTCTTAGCTTGGATTAGTCATACCTTGAAAACAGATCCTACGAGGTAAAATTTAGAAATTGTCATTCTGAACCTTCCACATTTAAAGATTTATAGGTGTACATTTCTGTTCCAACTAAGAGTTTACACATCACATTAATTTTATTGTTAATAAGACAAGTTCTATGCTTGGTTTTATAAAACGCTGGACAAAGGAGTTCAATGATCCCTATGTTACTCTTTCTTTGTATAATTGCCATGTTCGTCCTCATCTTGAATATGCCTCGCAGGTATGGACTCTCTATTACGAAATTCATAGAAAACGTATTGAATCAATTCAACATAATTTCGTTCGCTTTGCCCTAAAAGGACTTCCTTGGGAAGATCCTTATGATCTGCCTCCTTATGAACATCGTATTCTACTTCTTCAAATGCAATCTCTCCATCAAATATCAGATGACGAAATCTTTCGGTTTCCACAACAATTCTTCAAATATCAACAACAAAAATTAATCAAATTTATTACAGAATCCAATGAATATTCTGTGTAGGGAATCAAACGTCAATTTTGACAATTGTATCATAATAAAATTATCAGCAAAATCACTCCGCATCCATTTACAAATCATTAATCAAATTCTGTAATAACCAGTATTTTAAAGTTGTCTGTAAACTGCACAAAAATGGAAAAAAATAACAACCAAAAGAACTGAAACGTAAATTCTTGTGAAAGGGCGTATTTTTTTTCAAATTAAAGACACTTAGAATATTATTTTTGACAGTTTTTATGAAAGCCAGTATTTCCCACTTTGTGTTAAAAGTGAAAAAATATGCACTTTCTTTCTTCGTGACCATAGAAGTCTTCATTTTAAATGTTAATAGCTATTCATTTAAAATGAAGACTTAGACAACATTAACCAGCATAAATCATACCATAAGTAATTTAGGTTACAAGACTTAACAAAATTTATTTAAAAAATGAAAAAAAGGTTCCTCGAACTCATCCTATGATTTCACTTTGAAACTATTTCTGTACAGTGATTTACCATCAGGCCTCACTGCTGACATCTCTGAAATTCAACCTCTCACCGGTTCAAAGCAACCAGTTGGTATATTACAAAATACCAGCCGACCTAGAACTCCCAACCCTTTACCAGTAAGCTCTTCCGACGACCATCATCAGTCCATAAATCAACAGACGCAATCTACAACTTCTGCATCTGGGCAACAAAAATTCAATCGTAGTCCTTGTGATCACTGTGGCTTCCATAATTTTCCAATAATGTCAAATGCAACTCCTTTACCCATACCGTCTGCAGCAGCACCAAGATCACATAAGAGTCTTGAAACAGTTGAACAAAATAATACATCGTTATCGTCGGTGCCCAATAACATGCTAATTCCACATCATTCGAATATGCGTCGAAATGACTCAAATTATTCCATTGGTATGCCAGTACAAGAGCTGGCAGTTTCACGAAGACCTTCGCTGCTCTTGCAAGAGATTCTCACAACAAGACGACCCTCTTTGATTTTGGGAAGACGTGATAATTCATACAAAACTCCAAAAACAATGCGGTACACCAAAAAACTTCCTCAAAATTGTAGATGGTTTTGAAATTTATAAAGTATTTCTTGAAATTATTTCAGCTTACTGCAGGAACACCGAAATAATTGTGGCAGTATTTTGTCCATCAATGGCGGTCCCAACGGAAGCATGGGTGACTGTGAAAGGGGACCAAAAAGTGCACTCGCTAAGAATTCCAAATTCAAAAATCGACGAGTTGGAGAGTAAGTTTAAAAGTGAAAAATTAAAAATTCAATAATATTTATAATTTTTTCTCTTTCAGTGATGCAATAAGCTCATCCTTATCAGCTCTTTATTGCAAGATTCTAGTTCTTATTGGAGTCTGCCTTCCAATTACAGAAATTATATCTCAACAAGTTCCTACCTATGTTTATCAAGGATTCTACGTTTATCTTTATAGCTTGAGTGTACTGTTCGTGTTCTTCTTGTACATTTGTGCTTTCAGACATAGAGCAATCTTTAATGTACTAAAAGATTATCGTAAGTAGGTAGTAGATGTTTAAAATATAAAGTTATCGAGTCATTAGATTAAGAAGTTAAGTTTAATCATAATAAATGCCTATAGACCGCAAGAAAAGACAATGAGGAATTCCAACTTTTCGTCAAGTTTCGTTCGGTTTTATTAAAACATGATCAACTGTCACTTTGACATAAATAGACTTACTTTGATTTTGAGATTGAAAGCAGCCATTTTGTTTGATCATATGATTTTCTTGGGTGGTATTCACACTGTGACTATACTCACTGTTTTTCCTTAATTTCGCTCTTGTACGTGATCGTTACAAAAGAACTGGAAATGAGACAAACAAACAAACTGCAAAAAAGTAGAAACGATGTAAAGTTATGGACTGTCAAAGTTAAGTTATGCCTTAAAAATTTTTCGTTTCATTTTCTCTGTGCTCCTTATGTCTCAATCCTCTTATACTCACCCTTAAGTTCTTCTGTCAATTAAGGGAAATTCATAACTTTTCGGAATAATAATAAAGAAATCATAACTTAAATAACTTTGTATCTTTCTTTTTCTTTGACAGATGAAAAAAACAACAACATTCACCTCAAGCGAAAAGCTGTTCGTTTTGGAAGTTTTTACCTGAGAATCGGTGCAATTGCATTTGCAATCGGAAATATGGTCTATTCTGGGCTTGAGCTGGGACAATTCTTTGAGCTCAACGGTCGTCCTGGATGTCAGGATCCATTCTTGGCAATCACACCGATTGCTCGAATATCCCTATGTATTATTCAAGTCCAGTTTATATTCCTTAATACAACATACCTTGATATGGCACGTCACAAAGTCATTTGTCGTTTTGGCCTTATGCACATGGTTGCCACAAATCTCTGCGAATGGTTGTATGTGCTAGTTGAAGAGACAAAACATGAAATTTTCCATGTTGCAAGTCATGAACACGATCACAATGGAAAAGTGCTTCAAAATAATGCTCCACATGAAATGGTCAATAATTTGACAGTTGTTGGAACTGCAAATTTGACATCGACAACTTCTACCACACAAAGAACCGGTTGTTCGAGAACAAATATAATGGGTGCCTTAGTGCAGGAGGTTTCACCTTTTCTCTTCCCATGTACCATTGAATATTCGCTCATCTGTGCTGTGATATTATACGAAATGTGGAAAACTGTCAGATCTATTCCGGATATAGCAAAGACAAGGAAGGATTCAATCATGCCCACAACCGAAAGACAGAGCTCACAACACCAGTTTTCCATAGACTGTTCACAGTCGCATAAGGGACTCTTTGTGGGAATTTTGGTGATCGTTATGACGATCATCTCCATCATCATGTACTTTGTCCTATACACCCAACCTGGATATGAACTCATCGCCACGAAGGAAGTGACTCTATGGGAAACTTGCATTTACGCCATTTCAGCTGTAGCCATCATAACAGGGATCTTCCTGATGAGAGATCTAAAGTATGTGGCCAGTGATGGTCATCATCACTCGATGAAGTTGGACCTGACGCTACTTATTGTCGCCCAAACTGGTGTTTATCTCTACGGGATGTTCAGTATGATGGGCAGTTATTTCTCCAAATGGGACACAGTTCCCGATCGTGTGGAGGGCATCGTTGCCGAAATATGCAACCTCTTCCAAACGTCATTGCAAACTATGTTTATCATTCACACAGTTCATCGACGATGCAAGGGATCGAAACAGCAGCGTCAGAAACCTGGTCGTGAAGTGATCACTTATTTGTTGGTGGCAAACATGGCCATTTGGTTTATAAATACTCTCATCAAAGGACGAGCTATGTTCCGGCAGACGCATTTGGATTTTTTCGGTGTTTGGGGCTGGACGATAATCACACATGTCTCAATGCCTTTGGCAATCTTCTATAGATTCCATTCGACGATATGTCTTTTTGAAGTATGGAAAACAACGTACAAAGCCAAGTCCCATTAAGTTTATAATTATTTATATAATAAGTTCGACTGTAAATGTATAAAAATCAATCCATTAATAAATTACCTGTGTTAATTATGTAAATTAAGCTATACTACATTTTTGTTATTTTGTTGAAAAAGTTGCAGGCAACCTTGGTTCAAATTTAAATCCTTCTTCAATTTCTGTGAATTAAACGAAACTTATTTTTATTTTTAAGGTAACTAAAAACAATGCGATGTGAAGTCACCATAACATTTGAGGTTCTTCCAAATGAATAGAAACTTTCATAACTAACAACGTTTTTTAACATTCGTGATAAGATCAATATAGAATGTGCCATCACATCAGTGTAACTTCACCATAAAATGGTTCGCACTCAATAGGCACTTTTCTTATTTTTTGACAGGAAAATGTGAATGGTTTTCGAATTAGAATATTAATTAAGTGCATCCAGCTATTTGGGCAGCAGTTACGTTTGAAGCTGTCATCTTCTGACATTTGACAAATAAAACTACTCAACAATGCATTGAAACCGTCAAAATCTACTTCAAAAATTTTAATAATTTCGCAGTTTTTCAAGAAAATTTTCCTACCGATGTTATTTCTAGAAGGGATGATCATAATTAGCTACAAAGATTTTGATTTTTAAAAAATACTCAACTTATGTCAATACCTTCAATTTCTACTCAAAACTTGTATATTTCTAAGTGAACAGTATTTTATATTTAGTTTTGTGCTATTCACCGCTTGGAAATATTTGACATTTGAATACCCGATACAAAAACCGTTTCCCAAAACAACCGCTGTATCGGTGATTCAGTTGTTTTATTTATCAACCACATCCAACTTAGCTCTTGGTGAAAATAAAAAGACGGCTGCCAAAAGTCATCCATTACCATTCGCAAAAATAAAATTCTGCGTCCATTTTTCGTCTAATAAATTTATTCGATATTTTTTACCGAATATTTGTCTAAATTTAGGCAAAAATATACATTTTTAGATTTTTTTGATTATTTTCTACACTTAAAACCTAAAAATGGAAGTAGACGAAGAAGAATTCGAAGTTCCTTCATCAAGCAGCAAAGGCGAGAAGAAACGATTCGAAGTCAAAAAAGTAAAAACCATAAACAATTTTTTATTAAAAAATCCAATAACTAAACAATTCCAAATAATAATTTATATTTTTAGTGGAACGCTGTAGCTCTCTGGGCATGGGGTAAGTTTGTTTAAAAACCTTGTTCAACCTTGAATCAGTTCTGGACGAAACAAAAAAAACAAAGAACAAAAATCTAACCTCCAAAGAATGTCATCACAGATTTACAAAGAGAACAACGAATTTAAGTAAAAATTATACTAATATTGAATTTATTTGTTTGTTTTCTAGATATTGTCGTTGACAATTGTGCCATCTGTCGAAACCACATCATGGATCTATGCATTGAGTGTCAGGCTAATCAGGCATCAGCTACAAGCGAGGAATGCACCGTAGCCTGGGGAGTTTGTAATCATGCTTTCCATTTCCATTGTATATCGAGGTGGCTGAAGACCCGACAGGTATGCCCATTGGATAATAGAGAATGGGATTTCCAGAAATATGGTCATTAGGATGAGACTACGCAGTCACGTCACATCCTTACAAACAAACAAACAAAACAACAACAAAATAAATTATCTCTTTTTAGTTTTTTCTTTCCCTATGTGCGAGTACTGAAATGTATAATTTTCTTTCTTTATTTTCTTTTTGCTGAGGGTTTTTGTCTCTTAAATTCAGCCGAAAACTAAGACAAAAATTCAACTTTCATTACACTCAATTAAATTTTAATAAAAACAAAAACTGCCAATTGTTTCTTTATTCGTGTTAATTGAAGGAAAAGAAACAAAACAATAGGTATACAAAATTGTATACGATTGAGAGCAGTTTTAAACAAAAAGTAATGACTCAGAAGTGGTTGTCTCATTGTCCTTTAGCACAATGACCCGCAGCTTCTGTTTGTAAGTTAAGGCCTTTTCTGAAGTTTATAACATGCACATTCTTAAAGAAATAACATGCTAATTCTGGGGTAGTTTCAAAAAAGCCGGTATGCTGCTACTCCTAAATAATGAAAACAATAAAATTGAAACAACAATTTTGTATTTTAAATTCAGCCCAATTGGCACTACGTTGGGGTCCAAGGAAAAGAATATTTAGATTCCAATTGTGAAATCAATAACGAATTCCATAATAGTCAAGAACGCAGGACTCCCAAAAAAAACTAACCTAACACATTCGTAGTGGAAAATTTCATACAATTCTGCAATACGAACTGATTTCGTGAAATTGTTTTTCGGAGTTTGTAAAAGTTTCCGATTACGATGGAATTCGTGTTAGGCCCGAATCTATTGAAAGTTTTAAAGACAAAATTATTTTCGACTGAATTTCAAGAGGACTTCAGGAATTCAAAAACATTTATGATCATTCATTAGCTTAAGTAGGAATGACTAATCCCAAGGAATAATTCACTTGTTTTTTTTTTATTCTAAACTATGATCAAGTTGAAATTCTTGATTCTAGGACTTTTTAAAAAAATGTGTTGAAATGAAAAAAAGAGTACAAAAATTTCATTAATTACATATTATTATGTATATGTCTTATTTTCCGGCTCATATCGATCGAAGCGAATTAGCAAAATAAGAATTCTCCATGAGACGGAACTGGCCGAAGGTCGAGTTGCTATGTCGTGTTCATTTTGATTAAATATAAGAAACACACCATTGTTTAATGTTTGTTTATGGTGTTATTTCAAACAGGAGGTGCACAAACTTAATGCATGGACTTCAGTTCAATTTAAAATGATAATTGAATAAATTTTACAGTCATGACTAAAATATGCATGAATAATAAGCGCAGGCGTCTTTTGTTTGAATTTACAGCTATGGTAGAAATTGAGAAAATTCAAATACACTAGAAATATTTTTTTTCTAATCATTTAATTCAAGTTAAGGTAGCTTGTATCTTCTATCTTCTTAAAACATGGTAATTCCATCGCTTCCAGTTTAATTTGTCTAATTTTTTGTTTTTATTTCGAATATAAAATTTCAATTGAAAAGAACTGAAATGAAATGAAAGAGGTTAGTAACTGTTGACTTATTTTGAACAAAACCATGTTGACTGTCACAAATTATAGACTTACAATTACGGACGAATTACAAAAAACGATATGACTTTACAAATAATGGATTCAAATAACTTAGGGATGACGGACAGTTTTGCAAAGGGACGATAATTTCGTATTTCATTTTTACTACCCTTTTTATGTATCGGTGTTATGAACGAAGTTTTCCAAATTTCAGGAAAAATTGAAGATTTAAGCGATTCATTAAAAAGAATATGAAGAGGATAGGATAAATAGGATGCGCAATTTTTCAAAATATAAGAAAGTACACCATCTGGACCACGGCTATAACAAACGTCAAGTTCGAACGATTTCATCTTCAGAGATCCAAAGACTAATTGAATTCAAATGAGGGAAATTTTGTGAGGAGGCCAATGACTCAGGCGTTTCTTCTTTGAACAAATTTACAAACATATTTTAAATTTTTTCAGAGTCATGACTAAGTTCGTTGTTGAAAAACTTCCAGTTTGGATACCCCTCAGTATTTCTCTTACTATTAACATAGCTCCAAAAGTTTTTTGGGTTGATTTTATGTTGGTTTTTAGTATTTAAAATAAAGTCATTATAAAGAATATCTGAATAGTCAATAAACATATTTCTTAGCTCATTGAATATTACCAAATCATTATCAGCTTTTATTTTATTATATTTAATCCAGGCTTTGTTTCTTTTATTTTTTTTAAGTTTTTTAAGCAAGAGTCAAACCATGGAGGAGATTTAGAAATATTGGGCGGTTTTCGCAATGGTGTTGTCTCATAAGAAAAGTTAAAGAGAACACAGTAGAATTTATAGCACATAGCATTAATGTCACAGTTCTCAAACAAATGATTCCAGTTAACACTACATAACAGGTTGAAAAGTTCATCAAGTCTGCATTTTTTAAAGTTAGATTCAAGATTTTCTTTGGAGCAATTAGGAACATTACATACATTTAAATTAAAAGATAGGTCTAATGTCGATCTTCTTCCACAAGTAGGGTATTGGGTAAATTTACAGCAATATCAGCATTGAGTGGGTCCGAGAAGAATTCCTGAAAATTGGAAGATTTGTATAATAAACCAAAAATCAAAACTTCCCGGGTCCAATCGAAAATTGATATGTGTTTAATTAAAAAATAAAAAGACATACATACATATCTTTAAAATGAGTTTTTATATACTTTTTTTTGAAAAATAAAAGAACACTTGCAGTGTTAAAAAAAATTTGTTTTTCTATAAAACGATTTTTTTATAAAACTTCTTTATAACGAAGCAATTTTTTGTTCCCTTGAAGGATCGCTATAAAGAAGTTTGACTGTAATTATGCATATTTTGATTTTAAGTTAAAGCTATAAGACTTATTCCATTTAGCAATAAGCCCATTTAAACAATAAACTTTCACTCAAAATGAAATTGGAATCGATTCAAAATATAAATTAGAGTTCTGAAATCCACTTTCTAAACCGAAGTGAATTTCCATGTTTTATTTTTCGATATTTGCGATTTTCAATTGATTTGACTTCGACCAGAGTAAGTTGGTGTGATTTAAATTCGACAAGGGGAAATTCTTTAAAAACAGTAGTATTTTCACTTAAGGAAAATGAATCCTTGACTTTTTTGGGTAATGCACCTGGTTCAAAAGAAGTTTAGGATTCTACTTTGTACTTGAGTGAACAAAGAAAGCATTTAAAATGATTGTTCAGCAAGCCAAATGTCTTTTCCATGACAATTCGAGTAAAACAATGTTCCTTTAAATGCTGACACATTCAAAGCTAAGCTTCGACACCATAGTTTCTCCCAAACTATATAATCGGAAACTTCTTATCACAAAGAACTTCAAAACTTCAGCTAGCTGAAAAGTGCTTCAACACAATATGAAATAAAAACACTAATATTTTATACAGTGACGAGCATAAGTGAAGATACTCTATTACTATTTTAGGTAAAATCAAAAATATACGAAAGTAAAATAAAAATGTGAGACAATATTTTAGTTTTTATTTATTTTTCATGAATAAGACACAAAAACAGAAAAAAAAGTAATTCATTAAAAGAAAAATACATAAAAAACACGCCGTAATTTCACAGAGCAAAAGTGTAGGTACCTTTCCATAAAAAAAATTGGATTTATGTTGTTTAATTAAAATAGTTTAAACTCATACCTAGTACTTAGTTGGAAATCCCTTTAATCTCAGAACTTCTCTCACACGATTTGACATTGAGTATACCAGTTTTTAAGTAACATCTGGAGATATCTGTTGCCATTCATCAATAATAATTTGTTTCAATTGAGTTTTGTTTCGTATCTCATGGTTCCGAATACGTTTTTCAAGGTGGACCCATACGTGTTCAATGGGATTCAAGTCAGAACTTTGTGGTGGTGTAACAAAGCATGTGGGGAGAATTATACGCTATCCACATCTTCACGATTAAAGCTATGTGTTTGGGATCGTTGTCCTGATCCCCAGTTTATCGGCGCTTTGGTTCAGGTTTTCTTTTAGAATGTTTAGATAAGCAGTCTTCCCAACACCTGCGGATGACATACACCTCCATACCTCACAATTTTAACTGTGTTTTAGGGAATAAGAGCTTTTCCCTTCTTTCTCTAAGCATTGTGTTTACCATTAGAGCCAAAGATGTTGAATTTAGACTCGTCTGAGAATATGACGTTATCCCAAAAGTCAGTGGTTTTGTTTTTGTATTCATTGGCAAATGTTTTCTTATTAACATCATTGACAAAAGGTCAATTACGGGCAACGCAATTCTTAAATTCAGATCTATAGAGCGATCTTCTAACAGTCCTCTCAGAAACTGTTTTGCTTAAGCTATTCGCAATTGCGGTGGCTATTTTAGGAGCATTTTTAAAGGTTCTTTTTGAATGATTCTTTTTAATTCCCTCTCATCCCTCTTATTTAACTTGCGAGGTCTTCCTGATCTTGGCTTATTTTCTACCCTTTTTTTATTTTTAAAACGATTTATTACCTTCTGTATTGTCGATTTCGGCATGTTCACAATTTTACCAATTTCTTTATAAGATTTACCTTTCTGGTGATGGTTTTTAATTATATTTTTTTCTTCCAGTGTTAACTCTTTTCTCGTCATTTTGCTTAAACTATTTGCACGTTATAAATACAAAGTAAGACACAAGAAACAAAGCACTAATGACTGATTTTGTAAAATGCATTAAATGAAAACCAAATAAATGACATTGTGATAACTGTTTAATAGCAAAACATCAGGCAAGTACACTTTTGCTCGATTAAATTAAAGTATTTTTTTAAATATGCAATATTGCTTGAGAATTTTTTTTCTTTTTTTTTTGCGTTATCCATGTTATGTAATAAATGTAATAAACGATATCCATTATTTTTATTAATTCTGGCTTTTACTTAGTAGATTGTGCAAATTTTACAAGTTTTGACAAAGGATAACTTCACTTATGCTCGTCACTGTATTTACTTTATTGAAAAGCACAGAACAAATAAAAACTTACAAATTATGACAATTAACTGAATTTTTTTCGACTGATCTTAAAATGAATCGTTTTACTACATATGTTAATTTGGTAAAAAGTAAATTACCATTAATTTGACGTCAAAAGAATAACGTGTATTTTTATAAGCATCTTAAATAAACAATAATTTTATCGATGTTTTCCAATAAGAGCTTTTACTGGTGCCTTAAAAATATGTTTTTGTTCTAATTGCTAATATTTCTTCACCTTTTTACCAATTAAAAGAAAGAAAATAAATTATTTTATTACGTTACAACTTGAAGCCATCGAATCATTTCTATGCTTAAGCTAGGCACTGGTAAAAGTGTTTTAATGGTGCATTTCTACCTTTGTGTAGAGGTGTTCCTCAGGGCTCTATTTTGGGCCCTCTGTTGTTTTCAATGTATATAAATGATCTACCTTCCTGTTCGCTGAACGAACCTTGCACTTGTATGCGGATGATGCACAATTATATACAAGTTTTTTACTTGGAATGCTGGAGAATGGCGCATACGAAGTAAATAAGGATTTGGATAAAATAGTTGTCTGGTCCCGTAAAAACGACCTTTGTTTGAATCCTAAAAAATCGAAGTGCTTAGTAATTTCCGGAATCAATATTGACACTTCCTATTTTCCGACAATTTATCTGAACAATACAGGAATTGGTTTCGTTGATTCGGTGAAAAATTTAGGAGGAACGTTTAATGAAACTTTAAATTGGAATGACCATATAAGACTAACGTTAGGAAAGGTGTATGGTGGTCTTCGTATGCTTTGGACTTCTCATTATTTAATACCATTGAAAACCCGATCTATGTTAGCTAAGACCTTAATCGTTCCAGTTATGCTTTTTTGTTGTGAAGTTTTCAGTAACTGTGACTATGAGAACAAGCGCAGACTTAACGTTGCCTTCAATAGCATAGCACGTTATGTTTATGAGCTTAGGAAATATGACGACATATCTCACTTTTCTAAATCTTTATACGGCATCACTCTGGAAAATCTATTCAAACACAGAACTTTAACCTTGCTTCACAATGTTTTACAATCACGTCAACCGGAATATCTATTTAATACAATTATTTTCCCACAATCTAGTAGATCTTGTGATCTTATCCCAATACGCTTCTCATATTTAGTATCTGAACGACAGTTTTATGTGTATGCTTTTCGATTATGGAATTGACTCCCTCTTTCTATTAGGATGATAAGCTGTACGACCCGGTTTCGAGGAGTGCTCAGAGAATTTTTTGAGAAATTTTGATGATGATAGTTTTTCTATTTGTTTTTTTTTTTGTACTGTTTTTTTAATATTTAAAGGATATGATTAATTATTTTACCTTTTCTAATTTTTAAGATACTTATGATATAAAAAGGATTTGTTTTCATTTTTGTTCTTGAATTAAATATCAAATGTCACTTAAGCAATTGTATAACGAATCTTAATATATATAATTCTTCTGAGAGTGTGTATGTCACTGAACTTCTCTTAAACGACTGGACCGATTTTGATGAAATTTTTTGTGTGTCTTCAAGGTGATCTGAGTATGGTTTAGATTCACAATTTTGTCCGCTGGACAATTTTTTTAATTATTTTTTAATTTATTAATAGTTGTTGATTTTATCGAAAGTGAGAGATTACGATACATACAATTTAATCAAGCAAAACTTCGTGCTGAGGAGTACATTCATTTACGTGACGCCGTAATCGGCAACGTAGATGCAAGGAATGACATCAACAACATTGGTACCGCATATATTCTCCCATCATCATACACTGGTAGCCCGCGTCATATGCAGGAATATATTCAAGATGCCATGACGTATCTACGTGCATACGGCCGACCTGATCTTTTTATCACATTTACATGTAATCCAAACAGGGATGAAATCAAAGCATTGGCCATTGCTTCATCAGGCATTGCAGCAACGTTACTTGATGGTGGACGGACTGCGCATTCAGCACTTAAATTACCTTTGAACGTTCATACAAATCCCGAAGCAATGTGTAATAAAAAGAAGCATTCAGGGATGGCTGAAGTTTTGAGAAAATGTAAAATTATTATCTGGGATGAATGTACAATGGCCCACAAGCATTCGCTTGAAGCTCTCGACAGGTCCCTGAAAGATATCAAAAATAATGTTTGGCTTTTCGGTGGTGCTCTACTGCTGCTGTCTGGTGATTTCAGACAAACATTACCAGTCATTCCACGCGCGACATATGCAGACGAAATAAACGCATGTTTGAAAGAATCTTATCTTTGGCCAAGTGTCACTTAATTATACCATACTATTAATATGCGCGTTCGACTTCAAAATGATCCTTTAGCGTCAGGATTCTCTGAACAATTGTTAGACATTGGCAACGGTAAAATTCAATTGTATGAAGATACACAATATATGCGACTTCCAGAGAATTTATGCAACATGGTCGCTACCAAAGATGAGTTAATAACAAGTATCTTTCCAGATTTAAGACATAATTATACTAATCATGAATGGCTGCGAGAGCGAGCTATTTTAGCCGGTGATGAAATTACATTTAAATCGATTGACACTGTTTTTGATCCTGACGAAGTTGTCAACTATCCTGTAGAGTTTCTAGATTCACTAGATTTACCTGGAATGCCACCACATAATTTGCGACTGAAAATTGGCTCACCTATAATTTTGCTTCGAAATTTAAATGACCCAAAATTGTGTAATGGCACGCGATTAGTTGTAAAAAAAATCATGGGCAACATTCTTGAAGCCACTATTTTGAGTGGAAAATTTCAAGGTGAAGTTGTACTTTTACCACGGATCCCAATCTGAAGGAATCACATTCGCCTATACCATTCAAACGTTTACAATTTCCAATCCGCTTGGCATATGCTATGATTATAAATAAGTCACAAGGCCAAACAATGACAATTTGTGGCTTAGATTTAGAAAACCCATGTTTGTCTCACGGCCAATTATATGTTGCGTGTTCCAGAGTTGGAAAACCATCGAATTTATTTATTAATACACCTTAGGGTTTAACCAAAAATATTGTACATCCAATGGCATTACGATAAATTAAGTTTTTGTAAATAAAAAATATATTTTTTGAATAAAATAGTTTAAGTGTAAGCTTTTTTACCTTTAATTAAAACAAGTTGAAGATTTTATTACACATACTCACACGCTATAGATTAGTCTAATTGTAATAAATTTACATGTAATGACGTTAGATATTGTCATAACATTTGAATAATAATTTTCATCAAAATGGTCCAGAATGTTTTTAGCTTATTAAAAAAAGTTTGAAATTTTCAAATTAAAGACGTGTAGACAGGACAACGTCTGTCGTGTCCGCTAGTATACTTATAGTATTGAAGTACTGATGTTTACTCTAATTTATAAGATATTGTATCTTACTGAGTAAATTATAAGAAATAAATAAATAAATAAATCATCTGTGCTTGACGATTATTTGGTTACAGAAACACTGGTTCACAAAATTAAGTTTTTTGTTTCGACCACCAAATAAAACAATACTTTATTAAATGATTTGTTTCCATCACATCGGGTTTTTGAAATAAGCCTATTTTTTAAAAATCTGTAAATAAAAGGTTTTTAAAAGGCTAAGGTAAGTCACAAGATAGTTTTTAACACTAATTTAATTGGCTTGATTTCGCATCCAAACTTCGATTTTGGATATCTGCTTAAAAGTTAAAATATTCAACATTAAATTTTAATTTTTGAATATATTTAAAAAATGTATTTCATATAATATTTTTCATGCGACGGATTTTGTAAAAACAACAAAAAAAAATGCTTCAAACCGTTTTTCGTTAAGAACCGTCTAAGAATAAATCGTTCAGCATTTATTTAGGGACAGCTTCAGATTAACAACTGAAAAGTTTTTCAAAAATTGTATCATACTCTAAAAATATTAAAAGTTTTAGATTTGGGAAAAGGTCCCAAAATACCTTGAAAAAAAAACTACTTTATGAATTTTGATAGCCTCAAAAAGCCTAATATAAATGTTTTTTTTTTCCTTTGCATTTTAAAAAGTGATTCTCAAAAGCCTTACCACATGATAGATTGTTATTAAAGTAAAGATATAGGAAATAATGGACAGCAAACCCCTTCCGAAAACCCAACCCAAGACCCAATTAAATGTTTGCATTAATAAAAAAAAAATTATAATCTTTCAATTAAATAATAAATACTCTCAATGTTTTTTTTATTTGAAATGATGTTTTATAATAATAATGTTTTTACGATTTTGTTGTTACATTTTTCTTTTTTAATTAATAAAACATTGTTTTTGAATTCGTGTTATTTTTGTTTTCAATTAAAATGTAAAATATTCTTTGGGGGAATATTTTAATTTTATATGGCAGGTAAAATTAAGTCTGCAAAACAGGAATGAACAACGCATATATTTACTTTATTTTTTTTTTTAATTTTATATCATATAAATACACTTATGTAAGTTATTTATTATTTTATTGAGGTTCAATAATAAAAATAAAATATTTACACAGTCGACAGAAGTAATGCAATCTCATATTATATTTTTTTTAGCCAAAACGTATATTTACTTCATAAAACCTTTTGTGTTTTTTCTAAATATACTTAAATTTACTTGAATATTTAAAATTTTACAATGGTTTAATTTGGTTTCTATTCGTGTTGGTAGCAGCTAAAATTTAAATTTATAAGTTTTTTTTAATATTTCAAATTTACATAATTTGTATGGTTTTTATTTTCAATTCTAACTACATAATTTTGCTTCTAATTTGTTATGCTAAATATTTTGTATTTCCTGATATTCTTTTATTACTTTTTATTATTTATTGTTGATGTTTTATGTTGGGATGAATACAAATGAAGATTGAAGTACTCTCATTTCTAAGTTGGAAGATCATTTTGACTAATTGCAGGAGCTGTGTTATAATTCATATTTTTTCCTCGTATTAATACTTCGTTGGCCTAAAGCTTTAAAAAAGATAGAAAGAAGTAAAGTACAAGGCTCCTAAAATCCACGAAGACAATTTATGAAGCAAGATATTCGTATTAATTTTAAATTAACATATTTCATTTCACACTTAAATTTTTTTTAAATATTTTCTTAAAATAAAGCATGTTTACAAAACTCTCAAAGTGATATTATGAAATGGCAATGATAAAGGGAATAAAATAGTTGTTTTGATGATCGAGTCCTCAGAATTTCAATTTATTTAAAATTAATACATGTTTTATATATAGATAATGGCACGAGTACATCTAAAAGAAAATAAGAGAGTTAAAAAGATACAAAAATGTTTTTGAAGGCATCTAGAAAGAAAGTGGGAAAAGTAAAAGAAAAAATTATTCGCGAAGTTTTCAAATAAAGAAACATCAAAAACTATAAAAAAGACACTTAAAATTTCAATTTTCCTTAAACTTAAATTTAAGACTTGACCTTTTACCACAGCACTTCTATCGTTGAGATAAATCCTTTAATTGTGGGACTTTCAAATCAGCTTTTGTACTAAAATATATATGTAAATCAATTAGTTAACGTACTTTGTCGCATTTTATTTGTTAAGATATAAGTTATAACAATATCTGATAAAATCAATCAATTGGTTTGTTTTATATAAAAAAGAAATATGAGTCTGGAGTAAAATTAATCACTATTATAAACGAACATAAATTAAGAATCGAATTGCAATCAAAATCATTTTCTTGTAAATTCAAAAAACGAAAATAAATCGAATTAATATTTTAAAACTACAACGACATCACAACAATTGCAAGGAAATATACGGCCCTATCAGGAATCTTCAGGCGAACTTCTTTTTTCTCGAGATATTTCTTAACCTCGTAAAATATGACAACCAAAATTTCATTTGGAAATTTTCCCAAAATCAATTTATTTAAAAAAAAAACTTTTAAACGTTTTTTTTTGTTTTCAATGGTTGAAATAAGGATACATTGATTATTTTCTTTTTCTAAATTGTGGAAATTATTGAATTTCCAGCGAAAATTTTCATTATTTTATAAAGGTTTTGAAATCTGTAAAAATATGGAACACGAAAAAATTTAAATTCGAATTAATCAATTGCTTAAAACCAGTTAAAAATTTGTGCTGGAATTCTTGAGAGTATTTGATATCCAGAAATTCACAATGCAATCTTCACCAACTGAACCAAATGAGAAAAACTTTCTGCTTACAAAATGTTAAATGTCAGTAAGTGGAATACAAAAGAAGACCTAGTGGAGATATTCGGCCCTATCACGAATTCCGTCCCAATTAGAATTTTATATTTATTTATTTAATATCAATTAGAGTTTACGATCTCAAATAGATTAACGAAATTTTTTAAATTATACATCGAATCATAATAAAATTCCTAATTTGAAACTTTGACGAATCCCGAAAAATACTATAACCGAATACGTGGTAGTGGAAAATCTTATACAATTTCGCATCACGAACGGATTTCGTGATATAATTTTTGGAATTCGTAAAATTTCCCGCTTACGATAAAATTCTTTATAGGCCTTAATTCAAAGACAAAAAATATGTAAGTTTTATAAAACACGTTCCAAGTTTTAATCGAAACTTGTTTTATGGATCTCAAAATACATTTCCCTCAATGCAATAACATACATAATCTGATATCAATAAATTCGAACATAATTTAAATTTCAAATGTTCGAAATAACGAAGTCGTGATAACTCCGAAGAAGTTCTCATTAGAAAGACAATAGCAAGCAAAATTGAAAATGAAAAAACTTTACACTTTTGGGTTATTGTAAATTAAATTTTTCCGAGGAATATTTCAGCTTTCGAACATTGTTTATGTTAATAATACTAAAAGATTTTTCGGAATTATTTGGTATCAGTAAATGAATTTTCAGCTAAATTTCGATATATTCACCTCTATTACCGATGTCGTAAACGACAGCAAAATATACGACACGACACAATCTGCATTCCATAAGTCGTTTTCAACTTCTGTCACTCATTTTGTTGTCGTTTGTAAACATTCAGCATTCTGTTAGACGAAATTAAACGACGACAGTGAAAAAAAACGACGGTATCTCTCTTTTGAAAATTTGCTCACGACGAAGAAATGGAAGTTCGCGAAATTGTAAGTTTCCTTGTTAAATAATTTATTTTATGGAATTTATTAGTAAACTTTATTTGCGACGAATAAAAAATAAATATTTTTGCACATTTTCAGTTAAAATTAACAAATCTAAACCAATTCGAGGTGCTTGTTCAGCTGATGGAAAGCAACAAGCAGTTGGGTAGTGGATTTTTGTAATGTATGAACAAAGCCGATTTTAAAAAAGAATGGAATGTAATAGCTGATAAACTCAGCAGCAAAGGTCCTCCAATAAGAGATGGTGATGGTAGGCAAAAGATTTGAATCAGTTTATCATTAACACATTTTTAAAATTTGCTTTTTCAGGTTTGGGCTGACTTTGAATTTATTCAGAACAACAAAAAAGAAGTGAAAGGAAATGGAGAAGGGTCAAACCAATTGCTTATCCTATCTACGCTTGTGGATGCTGTTGCAAATCTACTTAAATATAAACAGGTGGGTAAGCCCGAGTGGAAATGCAGTTGGTGTATCGCAGCTCCCAATCACTTCAACGTCTTCATGATCCGGACATACATATTTCAAAGCAAATTCAGGCTACATGTGCAGATGCCGACGCTTCACTGTCCTATTTGTACAATTAATTGTGCCTTTGCAATATTTCGCTCTCAAACTTCTTCATCATTATCACTATCGCTGCTTGTGTTGTAATACATTTAAACACTTCTTATTTTAATAATTTATTTATTTGGTTATAATTTAATACAAACACATTTGTTGAATATCGAGCAATTAAATGATTTAAAATTTGATTTCAGTTTGAGCGATCTCTGATACATTTTCATAGTTTAAAAATCTGCTACAAAATAGTCGCGTCTAAAAAGTTATAGAATGCCACTTTAAAAACGACACGACATCGGTAATAGGCAGGATTTATTTTGTTTTCCTAGGAAAATATAATTCTAAAGGAATTCACGATAAATATTTCGAGGGAAAAAACACTCGATAGTGCCATTTTTCACGAAATGTTCATCCCTATTTTGTTAAACGGTTACGTGAAATTAAAAAAATTAAAGAAGTTGATCGATAACGGCGTATATAATATTCCTGTAATGCGGGGAAAAAAATTAGTTATTTTTTTTCATGCAAAAAAATTGTTAGAATAAGCGACTCGTTCCTTCTATTTGTCCACCGATTTTTTTCCAAAATTAGTTCAAACTTGTTTTGAAGTAAATTTAAAAATATAATTCTTCTTAGCATTTTTTAAATAGAAAATTTTTAAAATTGGGACTCGAAAGATACACAATTTAAATAATTTAAGGGCATGTTTTACTGGTGAGCGTTTATAGCGATCTGTAAATTTACTTAATTAAATAAGTGAAACTTATAACCACAAGGTTTGCTTTTTTTCCATTGATTTTTGTGTATACCCTTTGAATACCCCTATAATGACTAATGAGTAATTAGGAAAGAATCAGCCTTATTGTGAGTTTCACGTGAACAAGATTCCGCCCGAAAAATATCCCTTTTTTCGATTCGCCTATTGTGAGTTTCGGGCGAACAAAAATTCATGTTCGAAAGATTTCCCTTATTGGGAGCACTCAATTCGGGCGGAATGAAACGTCATTCACAACTAAAATAATTCACTTATTTTTTGGAGGTGAACAGGAAAACAACAAATAATGATGTAAGTAAATAAATGCAATTAGTGTTAAAAAAAAGAACAAAATAATACAATAACTTTTATATTTATGTTAGGAGCAAATCAATCAATTCCAAACAAAGTAATATGCTGCTCAATAAAATGCAGGAAAACCCAGAAATAGCACTCGGTTTTGTAAAAGAAAGCAAGGACAAAATCAATGCATTTTGGAAGCGGATCACTTTGGAACTCAACAGCGCAGGGCCTCCAATCAAAACTGAGTTCGAATGGAAAAAGGTAAAGACTCATTTTTATTTTTTGTGCTAAATCAAAAAAAGAAATGTTTTTTTTTAATTAGGTTTGGAATGACCAAAAACGCTACGTGCGAAAAAAAGCTGCTACTAACAAAATGTATGAGAGAGGCACAGGAGGTTGGAATGAAGGAAGCAGTTGAGGGTGTTGGAACTTCGCAATCTTTTGGATTGAAACTACCCCAAAAAAGAAAACAAGGCGATGAAGAAAATCAAAGTCCAATTCAGGATTTGTTTGAAACAATTGTTGGTTATGAAGATCAAAACCAACAAGGCTGTGAAGCTCCACCGTTACCGCTTTCGGATACTCAGATTGCACCTGAAAATAGCAGCGACGAAGCAACCACTACTGCTTCGACCAGCCGGAATGCCAGGAAACAAAAGGTTGGGAAAATGAGTACCCTAGAAGTAGTCATGGAGGAGCGGGCGAACACAAATATTTCGGGCGAACGATTTTCCGGGTGAAACTCACAATAAGGCTGAATATGATTGTAATTAGTGGGAAATATTGAGCCATTAGTACGTCCGAAATTGGGCTCAAGGGTAAACTGACGATCATTCCTAGAAATACGGGTATTACGGTGTATGAAAGAAGAGTACAACAGGCTATTTTACTAGACCATTGTTTGTAAAAACATCGATTAATCAATATGCATGAAACCTTGCGGCGGTGTTGAAGAGAAGCAAAAGTCTCAGTAATAGAACGGTCGCCTATTATTTCATCAGTAATGATGTCTTCGGAACAGTAAACAAAATTGGAATGACATCAGTAAAACAAAAACTGATGAACTATAAAAACAAAATTTCATCATGTTCAAACTATATTTACGAAATGAATTCAACTTTAAATGCATTTTTTTCTGAACTTGAATTAGAAATCATCTTATTCTATCGATCTTTTGCTAAATATGATAACTCTAACATGTTCAAAAATAAAAATTTAACTGGTAGCTATAACCAGCCTAACCTAATCGAAGACAAATTTATTCTCGTGAATCGAATTTTTTATTCGAAAATTGAAAATGAAACATTTACACCGATGTGGTATTTTTAGTGAAAATATTACAAACATTTTTAATTTGGATTGGAAACGAAAAATTTGTCATTTTCTTAATTGCTAAAGCATTAACACAGAAAACATATTGCCAGTGGAAAGACGAATAAAACCTATGAATTCTTTTTACGAAGTTAATTCGTCGATAGGAAACATTCACCCTTTTTATAATAGGCGTTTTACTTAAACGACATTTGTCACTTTTTGTGGCGAGTCACTTTCTTGGCGTTTTAGAGTCGGTATTGCGTTACTTAACGCTCTTATTTTCAATCCACACACATTCCACATAAACAGCTGACTATGACAATTTGATAAACACAAAAACAAATTAAAATTTTTGAATTCAAATAAAATTTATTTAAGTGGATAATTTTACGCTTAACAGCCCCCAATGGACATGCAGAAATCACAAAAATCTGGCTGTAAACTCACCCCTACTAACGACACGATGTCAAATCTTCTGCAAAGCAACACAAGTATTAAATCCTTTTTACAGAAAAATTCATACATACATAGCTCCATGCTTCAAAGACGAAAAAAACTATAAAGACACACACCAAATACATTAAACTTATCACAAAAAAAACTGAAAACAAAGAAAAACGAATAAAGTGGAAATAAATAGGACACAATAATTATTAAAAAGACAATTTGTTTTAAGCAGTTATTTTCCCTTTATATTTTCTAAATTAATTGCTAAAATGATTTTGTTTTTTTTTTTTTGTTTTTTAAAATAATAATAAAATGAGCATAAACAATAAATTGCTAAATGTTTATTTTTATTTTGTATGAATGCAACGTTTTTTGTTTGTTTATTATTAATTTCTTTTTTTAGTGTTATAACTTAAAACAAAAAATAATTAATCTATATGAATAAAACTAAAAATAGGATTTTTGCTTGCAATGGTTGTTTTTTAAGTTTTTTTTGTTTTGTTTTTCATTCTCAATTACAATATTATATATTTAGATTATATTAGACTTACATAATAATATTATATAAGATAAATATATATAATATTTAAATTTTGTTTTATTTTTTTTTTTTTCAAATTTTACACTTTAAACAATTTTTGTTTAGGTTTTTTTTTGTTGTTTTCTAATTATGTTTGTCTTAAAGATATATATATTTTTTAACTATATTAATATTAACTGTACAATGTATGTAATTGGATTTTATATAATTCCATTCTCAATTTTTTCATTTTTCCTAGAGTTCTTTTAATTTTTTGCTTAAATCTTCCATCTGCAATGCATAGAGAAAAAAAAGAAAAAGTAAATGATAATAATATTTGAGTGTAAAAATATTTGTTTTTTGTTTGTTTTTGAATTTATATGTATGCAATAATATATACAATATAATAATTAGAAATTTTGATTTTAAAATAAAAATAGAACAATAATTGTGTAACATTTTTTTTTAAAAACAGTAACAATGGATTGGGATTGTGTGCATTTTAATTATGTAGATGGATTTATAAAAAAAGTTCAAACTGTAATTTAAAAACAAAATTCAAACAATAGTAAAATTCAATACTTTGAATCAAACGTAAAATGAACAAAAACCTATGTTTTCTTATTGTTTTATATTTTTAATCCTAGTTACGAGTAAATGCTGCTCAAGTGGGTTAAAAATCCATGTTTTTGGATTTTTAGACGGAGATCTTTTGAGTTTTTTTTTGTTTCAATGTTTTTGGCATTAATATTTTTATGCTTTCACTTGGAGCTTTTATTAGAAGAACACAAAAGCAAAATGTGTAAGTCAAAGTTCTACATTGTTCCAAATAATAACCCACCATTCGTTTTTGACTGATTGGTAAACGTCCTGCGTTTTAAGTTTATTTTAGCGATAGAAGTCTTTTAGTTCTAAAACTTTAATAATAGGTTTGTTGTTTTCAAAGAAAAAGCTAATCAACCTATCAAATAGTGAGTTTCTACTGTATCGGAGAACTGAGGAATAATGTATCCTTATACGTGATACTTAGTGATAGTTATTTGAAATCATAAGTTGATACTTAAGTACAAAAATAGACATAAAAAAGTTCATAAATTTAAACTCTTAAGAGTTGCATTGAACACACGTCAGTTTGGAAACCCATTAGCAACGGTTTGCGGTAGAAATCCAATGAAATTCCGAGAAGCGCTTTTTTCCGTTTTTTTTTTAATCCAAAGGATTTAGAAAAGTTTTCGACAAGAGTTCGTTAAAGTTGTGTGTTGTGAGACTAAGACACATTTTTCGAAAAACACAATACTCTGAGGAAAAATACGTTTTTTGCTTTTTCAATGGCTGGATTAATACGTTCGTAATCGATAACATTTACGAATCTCAAAGAAAGTGTCACCATTTCTCGTGGAAATTTTGCATAACGAATATATTTGGCGATAGTGGTGTTTGAGATTCTTAGAAGCTTTCTACTACAATTAAACTCGTTATAATATGCTCAGTAAATTATCGAGTTCACGATTGTTGCCTGCGATATGTGCCTCGGCAATATGATTTAAAGTCCGTTAGCATTACATTATCGGCTATGGGGAATAAAATTTCCCTCGAAATTTGAAACCCTCACAACGTCTTCCTTTCTATGTCAATGCTAACAAATTGGCATGAAAGCCGATCCCCGATACGAATAAATATCGAGGCATTATTTCAACATTAGTAAAGTTCCCAATTTCTGAAGATGGAAAAAATGGTTTGGGAAATTTTACTCCGACAACTCTCATCTATAACCGACCATTATTTTAATCACTGTGCTTTCATAATTTTCTTTTTTTTTTCTAAGAAAATTGAATGCCAAAAGCATTTTCGTTTGGCTCCAATACAGCCACCCTCAAAATATTTTTTTTTTAAACAAAATTCTAACAAACAAAAATGCACACTACCCCTCGCAACAGCAGTAGAAGCACTTGCAGTAGTTTAATGCCTTTATTTTATTTCGATTTCACGCATGTGCCTTTTTCTTTATCGTAATTTCCTTTCTCCCAAAAACTTTAACTTTAATTCGAACTCGACTTTTTGTCAAAGTCAAAGCTACACGCGTCTTCATCGTCTTAGTCGCCGCCCTTCGTTTGAATGCATTTGTCTGCAGTTAAACAACATATCCCGCCATCAATTCAATACCAGATCAACGCTACTATTTGGATTTGTCGCTGATGCCTTGACTGAGGACATCAAGTTTGAATTCGCAATAATCACTGGCGAACGAACAAACGGTGCGGCCAGAGCACACGACCCGAATGTATGAGTTGTTGCCATGGCGTTGGAAAGAAACGATGTAGTTTGAGTGGCCGAAAACATTGGCGTCATTGAGGGTGTGGCTGTTGATGTCAATGGGGTTGGGATTGGAGTTGGAATTGGGGAACTTATATCTTCACTCATTACCGATGACGTTGGCGAAGATAGTGTTATATCACCGCTGGAAGATGACGAAGATGTTACATTTCCATTCGATGGAGGAATGTCGATAGTTTTGATTTCATTGCCAAAGATCAAACGCAGACGTTTCTTTTGTGGTGTCATGTGATTCGTAGGCGGACTTGGGTAGAGAGGTGTCTTTGATAGAGAAGCGCTTGATGCTGCCGCAGCAGCCATCATCTTTTTGTGTTCTCTTCGTCGGTGGTCTTTTGATTTGTGTCGTTTTTTGCGTTTCTGTGGGGTTGACGACACCTCATAATCGGTGCCATTCTCTGAAATGCCTTCCATGCGCAGAATCTCATATTCTACCGGCTCTGAACTTCCGTTCATACTACTCTCATCCGATAGGCTTGTTCCCGATTCGATGACTTCGTCTAGAATCGGACTGCGTTTCATGCGCAATGTCAGTTTTAGCCGCCTCTCAGGAGTCTTCAACAAAGGCTCCGATCCTTCGACGATTATTGGCTGCGGTGTTGGATGTTGCGTTATGGCTCGACACTCGCTCGCCGAAGAATTACTCTGGTCGGACTCACTGATGCTTTTTGAATGCTTCCGCTTGCGCAATTCTACTTTATCATTACGACCTTTCTCTACGTTGTTGTTGAGAATGCTGTGGGCACAGGTGCGCCCATTTCGACGCAATCTCTGGTTTGATTCGCCATTGGTTGGATTATCAGTCACGGCGGTGTCGGCGGCGGCGGGAGCGTTCGACATTTGCTGCTGATATTGTTGCATTGATTCGAATGACGCAGTTAAATTTTTTCTATAGCCCTGCGACGACGCAGACAGCCCCGGATTGGTGGAATTACTAGAATGGCTTTCGGCGCTACTACTACAATTACTTAACGTACTTAAATTACTACCAGTGCTACTACTGCTACTATTACACTTGTTACTGCTGTTGGTGTCTTCGATGCCTCCGCTACTGCTGTTTGTATCACTGCTAATGTTTAGCTGTTTCTTCGGAGGCGTCGCAGACATCTCAGCAGTTTCTTCGAATGTATTTTTATTGTTATTGTTACTATTAATGTTACTGTTACTGTTACTACAGCTACTATTTGATAGTAGCGGTTGTAATGTTATTTGTTGTGTTGTAGTTATTGTTGTTGTTGTTGTTATAGTTGGTGGTGGTAATGTTAATAATAACTTATTACTACTTATTGTATTACTGTTAAGATTATGCAATTTTTCTACTACGGCAGTTTGTGGTTGTTGTTGTTGCTGTTGATGTTTACTATGTGTCGCTTCTACTTTCGGCGGTTTATCATGGACTAAAACGGGGATAGTGCTATTGGGGCTATCGCTGCTGGAATCAACATTTTGTGGCTTTAATTTTCGGCAATGATTCCGCAGGACACGACCATTTGATCCACTACTCGGAATGCCATTTGACTCAACTTTCGGCGGTGGTAGGTTAGGCGGCCCCACCTCAGGTGACTTACAATACCTAACCGCCTTTAAACTATTCTCGTCGGCTGCACTTTCGTGGTTCTCATTGAATACTATGGTTTTATGCATCGCATCGCTGGCTATACGATGCCCACTTTCTTCCTGGTCCTCATCCATGTCAACGTGCATAACTTCTGTTGGCGAGTTCCTAAGATTTCGTGAGCTACGTAAAGCAAATCGATGACTTTGAGTGGCTGAAGCATTGGCGTTAGCGTTGGAGTTGGCGGCAGCTTGGGTTGTTCCATTTTGACGGCGCAGTGTGCGTCGTGTTTGGATGCACTTCGTAGTACTTGACACTGGCACGGCTAGTGTTGCATTGTCGGTGTCAGTCGAAACTGAACTCACACTACTGCTAGTGCTATTGACACGAGCGGATTTTCTCAGCGACTCCCTAGCATGACAGGTGGTCTCCGTTCGCCCGTTTTGCTGCTTCTCGGGTACCAGAGACGCGCCGCCATTAACGCCATTTATCTTCTGATGATACCCATTGGCCATGATCATTTCGGCGTCATATTTGGTCATACCTTTCTGGCGCAGTTCTTTCATAGTCAATGGTGCTGCTATCACAACGGTGTTACTCTTTCCATCACTGCCACTACTATCACTTTGCTCGCCCTTCTTCGCTGCAGTGCTATTCGAGTTATTATCTACTAAATTTAAACAACTATTTGTATCAGTGTTTGTGGTGGAATTCGCTCGGCTTTTTATCCGATTAATGCGATTGTCAGTCTCACGCAATCGATATCCGCCAGCTTCTTGGGGATTGTTTGCGTTGGCATTTCCCTCGCCGTCCGCATGAGCGCCTTTTGTTTTGGCAAAGGCTCCAGTGCCACGACGTTCACAAGTCTCACACTCGCAATAACAGTTCTCGTCGCCAAAGAAATCCTCACCATAGAAACAAGTGATTTCCTCGCCAACTTCAATGTCACGCAGAACTTTTACGCACGCTGTGTCCCTGCCGGTAGCTACGAATTTACAATTTGCCCGACAATCATGGTTTATGTAGGCGGCGGGGCCGAGCCAAAGCTGGGCACAGTTCTTTCGGCAACTATACATCACAGAGAAATCATTTTTTCCAGAGTGCAAAAGAGCTGCTTCTTCGGCCTCCGACAGCTCAGCTATGCATCCGACAAGGCATTCGATTTTGTCGTTTTTGTACCAACGTTTGGTTGAGCATATTTTTGCTCCTTTTTGGCCTTCGAGGGAGTAACGATAGCAGGGTTCAATTACGAATCCGCTGTCTTTGTCGAAAACACGCAAATATCGAATGATCTGAAATATAGAAAATATACAACAATTATTTTTGAACTTATGTAATAAGCCAAGTTCTTAACAATTTCTATGTTTTATATACGAGTATATTTTTTTATACATACGTGATCGTGCAACCTCTTGATGGAGACTTTGTTTTTATTCTTCACACATCTTGGAATCCACTGACCGTTGAATATTCTCTTAACAGCCACCTCATAATTCTGTGTTGTTATAAATTCGGCAACAATTGATTTCAATTCATCGCTATCGACTTTCAATGGACGGTATCGAATGTTCATTTTGTGCGTTTGAAAGCCAAGATGTGGATCTAGAACCAAAGATGTTGCTAGATCATCATTTTCAGATAGTTCTTTGGGTGTCATGCCAGTTGATTGGTGCAGACGGTAATTGGCATATGATGTACTTATACCATTGCACAAGGCAAGTTGATATCCATTATTGTTGTTTGTCAAATTATGACCGAATGTGCCGTGTCCATTGTGGCTTGCGTGACCGCCATTCAAATTTGCAGTGCTGCCACTGCTGCCGCCACCACTACTGCCAGAAGATGGCATCGAAAAGTGGTGTGATCTTGAAGAGTAATTAGTGTATCTGTTGCCAGTTTCACCTCGACGATGGCTATTTGAACCAACAACCATTTCTGCTTTGCAGTTACTGAAATAAAAAGTAGAATATTCAATCAGTAAAGTTAAGGAAAAATTAACAAATAAATATAGTAATTTAATAATATATTGCGACTTACTGCACCTTTAAATCTCAGTTTAGAAAACTAAACTCGAATCAATACTTTAAAAAATACAATAATTTTCCAATTCCTTTACATCGTCTATGGATAAGAGTGGTCTGCTAATACAAAACATAACAAAATAGGTTTTAAATGAAAAACTTGCACATCACTGTACTTGAGTGCATCCGCATAGTAGCTCAGTGGCGTAAGTTTTTCAACTAATATGAATAAACAATAGACGATTTAGCAGCACGAATGGTTAAAGGGGTCCGATGATCGAGTTGGTGAAGGTGAAGAAATGCAATTTCTGATCCAACCTTTTTTTTGTAAAAAAAATTGTTTTGACTCACTGTACATGAACACGTCTATGTCAGAAGGGTATATTCACATTTGCCAGAACGCGCCTTTGTTAACAACTTCCCTTATCAAGAGAAGGAACATGTTATTCCAACGCACACAAAAGGGAAGTTTCCCTGAAACTCATGAAAAACTTCAAAATGGCATGAATGGCATCACTGACACAAAAAAAACTAGGAACGAAATGTCGACACAAAATATTTCCGAGAAAGGGAAATGTAACTAAAATGAATAACTTCCCAAAAATGTTGTTTTAATAGCCACAAAAAAGCTATATGGCATCACTGACACAAACAAAAGAAACTAAATGTCAAAATGGGTCGACTTTCCATCACCGCAGAACGAATTTCCTTCTGATTTGTTTTCTTATAGTTAGGTAGGGTTCTCAATAGAACATGTTTTAAATATTAAGGCGAGGAAACACCTTTAAGTCATACAATTTTTTTCGGATTTAATACTTTTTTTGTATTTCGTTTTTTGAGCCCAAAACAAGTTTTCTTGTATTGATAGTAAGGCGTACTAACAGCTAGGTATCCCCCTGCTTGGGATCACTTTAGGATTTGTGGTGGTTGCGAGTTTTGTATAAAGCAAAGTAATTTTTACATTTGGGTACTAAAATCAAAGAAACTAGGTACCAACAAAAAAATCAAGAATGGCAACACTGAACAAAAACAGGGAAGAAATGTCAAAATCAACCATTTAAGCGTGTTTTGTATGTGAAAAAGTGATCTTTGAAATTTAATTTAATATAGAAATAAATGTTTCCTCGCTCTGAAATTACTAGTTATTATTTATTTGCACATATTTATCAAATAAAAAAAAAAAAAACGCGAGTCGAAATTCGTGCCGCGGTAATGGAAAGTTGAGCCAAAATACGTTTTCATTTCCAAGTTTGGGAATGTTTTCAGCGTAAATAAATGAACTTGAAATTTAAGAAACAAAATTGTTTTTCAATGAGTACTTTAATAATTTAAACCTGGCAATGCCAATTTCTATACCAGACTTCATAAAAACAACTCAGTTGTCATTTTCTGTTGTTATCAAAGTATTTGAAAAAAAAAAAACCATACATCTGCATTTTCCATTCACATATCATTCGTACATACACATAATTTATGTGCTTTTTGCAAATTTCAAACACACATATGCATCCGTTTGACAAGGCATGCGTAATAAATAAAAAAGCACAAACATATGATTCAAAAAAAAGTTCTAGCAAAAAAAGAAATCGCACGAACAGGTACATAGGTAGAAGTATGTACAATGTATAGAGATAGAGGAACAGAACAAAGCGAGATAGAACTAGAAATTCCCAGTCAAAAAAAAAAGCTTAACAGTAACACAACATAATACACTTCGCTTTACGCACACACACAATCACAAATCACGAGAAGAAAACCCTAAGAGCTTGATAAGAAAGGTCCGAAGTTCTTTTCGCAGTTAAATTGCGATCCGAAAATCTTAACAATTAAATCTCAAATAAGATAATTTGAAAAATAAATGTTCCCCCCACTCGTCCCTTAAAAACAAAAGAAATACCACACGACCGACGACGACCGATTCTTGGCTTCCTTACACACACAAATCGAACACTCAGCTGTTACAGAATAATAGGGTGTTCGGTATTCGGCCCCAGTCCGACGAATAAGCATAATACAACAAAAAAGGGATGAAAGGTTTCTTTCCATCAGCCATCACCATCTTATCATACGAAAGACAAATGGCCGATTCTTTTCTTCTGTTTTTTCTTCGTTCGAGTTATTTCTCCATAGGTACTTAACCTTCATAGAAAACAAAAATGAGAGACCATAAAACATCACACATTGATAAAACAAAATGCACTCAACAAAGGAAGCTTGCGAAAACAACAAAAATAAAATCTGCAGTGTTTTTGTGAATAAATCATCTGCAGTGGCAGTACACAATTAAACCAATAAAACAGCGGAGCGGATTTGCAAGCCCGACCGTCTCGGTCTCCATGTCGTTTGTCGATTCGATATCGAAAAATAAAAAAAAAAAAGAATTATATATTCACTCGACACTCGCTGTCGCTTGCGCTTTATCCAGGTTCGATTCGATACAACACACACACACACCAATAGCACACTCAATCCAGTGTCTACGAAACACGAAATTTTCACACAATTTTCTTTTTCACCGCCGCCCTTCGAGGATTTTTTCTACCGATTTCGAGTTCGAGATGATGGCTTTTCTTTTCAGCCATTTTCCAAAAACCAGAACATCGCCAGCACAATTGATATTCTTACCTTTTCAGTAATCTTTCTGCACAATGTTCTAACCATAATTTAGAATAATTTCAGTAAAGCGTGATGTTTAAACTTTGCAAACGCGTAATTCCGACTTTGATTGCGATGCGAATAAAACGTACAAATTATGCTCTACCACCGTCCAGAAAACTTGATTTGATATTCTTCATCCAAATCCAAATTAAATTATTCCTTTTTTTCGTTTTCGTTTCCTATTCTCTGCTGTAGCTGCTGGCTGGTGCTGCTGCTGCTACTTCTTCCATCGACAACGGCGACGAAGCGAAGAGAGTGAAGAACTATACGGCGACTTCTTCGTCTTCAGTCGGACAGTAACCGTGCGTTAGAAAAAGAACAAGTGTGAACGAGTCCGAAGGAGGCACATTGTTAATATTGCCGTTGCTCTTTTCGTTTTCGAAATTTAATTTGTATTTTTGGTGCCTCTTTTATGCGACAACTATTTGTATTTCACCACAGCAAATTTGACATAATAATTTCATCTCTTTTTGTCACTTGCATTTTTAATATAGCATGAATTGGAAGAAACTTTTCTGTCTCCCTATTCCCTACACACTACACACACTGACTCAAAAGTTTTTTACATTTGTTGGAAAGGGTCGACTATAGTACGATGATAATTAAAGCATTTTTTTTAACCAATATGGCGTCCTTATAATTTTTTTCGCTACGGCGACTTGATGGTTTTTCATGCGAAAGCGAAAATTCGTAGCGAAATGATATGAAATTTGTATTATATATTCATGTTATATGTTATTTAATATTGCTTGTTGATGAACTTAAATGATTATAACTTTTATTTATAATTATAAAATCTAGTTTTTATGATCAACGATAATCAAAAACACTGCCAGAAAATTATTGAGTTGTTGAGAATATTAACAATCGAAAAGCTCGAATGGTTTTGGTTTCTCTATTTCGAAAATGGTGGTTTGTTGAAAGTCATGCTGTCTCTTTTCTGTAATAAGCGATTGTAGGTACATCTACCTGGGGCTAGAAGTTACAACAATGTAATTTTTGAAGTAGAGACTACACTGATGATTTAAGCCAGGCATCCACTGAGCAAACTTTATTTAGATAACGTTTTAAATTTGTTTGACAAATATGGTTTGATGAATGCATGACGAACTGAAACGATTAGCGTTCAAATTTAAAAACTACACTTTCATTGAATATAAATAAAATGTTAAAGCAAAATAGGGCATCTATCACATCTTAAACCCGTGTCTTTTTAAACTGGAGTTTAAATTTCAAATCTAGGTACTATTTATAAGGAACTCGGCAGCTCTGTTTAGTTAGAAGCAGGTTTAACATATATTCTGCTTCAATTCTAGTATAATTTAGCTTAAACATATAAATAGAAGTCTTTGAAATTATTCTGCTTACCGTTTGTTGGGAAATTTTATGTAATTTTATGTTTTAACAAAAGATTTACTTATTTTGCTGAATATACCGAGTGAAAAATCTTAGCGATGGCGGTGTTAAAACATGGAAGCACATATGTATATATTGGCAAACCTTTAATTGAATTTCGATTTAAAACATTTAGATGGGCAATCATACATAACCTTGAAAAAATTTTGTATTGAATCCATACCTTTCATACCAAACGTGGTCATCTATTTCAAAGGGGTTGACTCGGGTTAAACAATGCCTTTGTTTTCTGTTAACTGACAGCATTCCAGCATCCAGCATATCAAAATCTTGATCTATTGACATAATAATTTTCTCAATTTGATATTTTTTTATTTTTGACGTTTTATAGATTTAAAAACAGCTCAAAAACTGCTTTTGTAGTGTTTATTTATGTGTTAAAAATGGGTTTAAATTCTCTATTAATATTATAAACTGGAGTTTAGTTTATCAAAGATATAGAAATTATGAAAGAACTATGAATATGACCCAATATATCTGTATCCATTAAAATAACCTACATTTATTTTTATCGTATGAACTGTTTGAAACATACTTTTAAAATAACATTTGATTCAGACTATTCAAGCATGTGTTCACATTCTCCTAAAATTTTCGTCCAACCAGCAATATATGAAAACATTTTGATATCCACGTTTGTCAAACATATTTAGAAAAATTGTTATGAAGAAATCAAGAGATAGTGAAGACTTTATGTTCGCCTTATTTTACAACTGCGATGCTTTAAATTTCTTCTTTATTTTTAGCTTTCATTATTATGATATTTTTTGTGCATTTTGTTAAGCTTTTTTAATAGTTTTGTTTAAATTTCCTTTTAATTGATGCAACTAATTGCAATATTTTCCTACATAATTGAGATACCTCTCTGAATTTTAATGATTTTTTCTTAATACTAGACTTGTTTCAAATTTATACTTAGTACCTGAAAGATCCATAGCCAATTTGACACGTTATTTCCTTTCATATTTTGTTTTATGAAAATACATTTACATACAATGGGGTGTATTCATAGAGAATTACTAAAGTCGTGACTTCTGGATCTATAGTTTAAGGCATGTTTATTTAATAAACACAGCTCTTATTTACAATCAATTTTCTTGATGTGTTTAGTAAAACCCCAGTTTAAGGTTGTATTCTACTACAATTATATTTCAAATGACAGGTCAAAACAAAAAAATAGTGTTATATACTCAAACTTGTTGTTTTGTGCTGTCATTCCTCAAATTGGATGTATAATATAATAATAATATTAAAAAATGTGACTGTTTCTTTATCCAAACGATATCATTCCTAAAAATTCTTGTCGCTTAATTCAAATGAATTGTACCGTGTTTTGTATATTTTTCTTTTGCAGTACACCAAAAAACTTAAAACTCCACAAAAAAATCCAGATTTTCTTCAATTGCTGTATCAATCGACATTTTTATTTGATTTTTGATATTATTTTAGCTTTTCAATTCACAATAAAAATCGAATATGACTTCTGTGATAGGGTTTTTAAAAATAAATTACAAATTTTCGACTATTTGTTTAAAAAAAACTAAAATTTGTAGTTAAATAGACACGACAGAATATGGTTTTAAAGATATCACCGCCTCGCATCCATTTAGAAAGCTTTGCTGTTACCATTGCTTAGATTTGGGGCTATTAATCACTTTATCATTTTTCAAAACTGATGCCTGTAATACTTTTGCATCATTATAACTATTTTTTATGAATTAACTGTTTTGGTTTAAGTTTCCTATGCTGCAAAATGAATTTTCGTAGGTGGTTGCTTATTATTTGACAGAGATGCATAATTAAAAAAGAATTTTCACATTTTTAAATAAAACACAAGCAAAATTATCTATTTTGACATTTTTTAACCTGTTTTTGGGTATTTGGGATAATTTTTTTTGATTTATTTTCAGATTTAGTTAGTAAATTATTTAAATATTTAAAAAATAAATGAAATAAATTCAAAAAATAAAGTTCTAATATGCTCTTACAACAAAGTGAACGTAATGCTTGCCCTCGTGAGTAGTGTGCTCGTAGCTTTAGGGATTTGCAGTTCCCATTAAAACGAACAGAGCTCCAGTCAAAAATAAATAGGAATCACTTAAAAAAAAAAAACAGATTAGCCAACATAAGAAAAAATTCAATCCCTGAACGGCAAACTAAAAATATTTTCCACAAAGAAAAAGAAATAAAAAAAAGTTCTCGTTCTTGGGCTTCGTCTGGGAATAATCTTTTAAAATTAAACCTTATGGAATATTAGTGTAAATTTAACGTAAATCTTAAATTTGGCATTGAAGTTAAGAAAATCATTGCGTAAACAAGAATTATCGATTTCTTCTATTAAAGGTATTTATTTCTAAATTCAATGATTTCTAATCTACACTGTACATATCGAACGGCATATTCTCCGCCATTGTTTACTAAAATTATTCATCAATAATTATTTTCATTTGCGTTTTTTTTTTGTAGAATTTAAATCAAATTTTCCACAACAAACTATAAAATGCCTAATATTAAATTGCAATCGTCTGATGGTGAGATCTTCGACACCGATGTCCAAATCGCAAAATGCTCCGGAACCATCAAAACAATGCTGGAAGATTGTTGCCTAGAAGATGGCGACGATGCTGTCGTCCCTCTGCCAAATGTCAATTCGGCAATTCTTCGCAAGGTTCTTCACTGGGCCAATTTCCACAAAGACGATCCTCAACCCACTGAAGATGACGAGAACAAAGAAAAACGAACTGACGACATCTCTTCGTGGGATGCTGACTTCCTAAAGGTCGACCAAGGAACACTATTCGAACTTATTTTGGCCGCAAATTATTTGGATATCAAGGGATTGCTTGATGTGACTTGCAAAACAGTTGCCAACATGATCAAAGGAAAGACCCCCGAGGAGATAAGGAAGACTTTTAATATCAAAAATGATTTCACTGCTGCTGAAGAGGAACAGGTTCGCAAGGAGAACGAGTGGTGCGAAGAGAAGTAGATGCATTTTGGTTACGGGAGACACATAGAGCTAAGCCTTTAGTAGTCTTGTATTAGTTGCAGAGAGGAGTAATTTGGAGGCGAAAACTCAAAAAAAAAAACATCAAAAATAATAAAAATCGCAGTCCTGATTTCATTTTAATTTACTCACATTTTTTTTTTGTTAATTTTAATTGAATAAAAATGTATTAACTATAGGTTCTCTTTGTTTCAAATAACTATTTCGTCATCCCTTGAAAAAGAACCATATTGATTGATTTCAAAAAGAAAAAACATTTTTTTACAAAAATATACCGCAGCGATGACATATTTCTACTGGATTTTCGATTCTTAAAATATAAAATAACCAGATCAGGAACGAATACAGGTTAAAATCTGGAATTCTTTTAAATTTAAAACCCAAATGTAGGTTTATCATAAATTTCCCAGGAAATAAAAACAATACCTACTTGCTTTCAATATTCAATTTCAAAACCTAAGCATTATTTATTGTAATAAGTAAGCATACTAAGTTTTGAAAATTAAAAACTCCCTGGGAAGTGGATGAAATAAACTAATTTACTTTGAAGAGTAATTAAGTATAACAATTTCAATACTATACCCATCTAAAATAATTTTTCGCAAGGAAAACGTCCAGGTTAAGAATAAATTTACGCGTGTTGCTCATAAACAGAAATTAAATTTTTAAATTTCTTATCTTTAAATGCGGTCCGTAATTCGCGATGGACAATTGGATCTGAGCCAATTTGTCTCGTGATTTTTCGACTGAATTAAAATCGAAATAACTTGGGCAATTCAAACATTAATTTTTGTGTGAACATTAAAAAGTATTTATCAGTTAATTTAAAGTCGTATTGATTAGTTCATTATGCGCTACAGTCCGTTGTGAACTAATGCCTAGTGACTTACAAAACCTAATTTGAGAAAGTAAATTTTTTGACTAGAATTAATCTTGAAGGATTTGTGAATTTCCTTGCAAGAGGCAGTACCCGTGAAGAAAATTTAAAGGGAACAAGCAGGGACTAAACCCAAGACTTCTGGCATGATAGTTCTAGGATACGAACTAACCATCACGCCACGGGTACTATTATAATTCCTTTTACAGTTTTAGAACCTCTCGAGGAGTGCATAGTAATGTTAAAGCGTTTTTAAGGCCGTTTTGAACGTTGCTTCAGTCTAAATTAAAGAAAACATTGTATCCATAATAATGTAGCATTTTTTATAGGTTTTAAGAAAAGCGTTTAGCTTAAAATTCCTCTAACACATCATAACCTCTATAAATAACTAGGTCTGTTTTATTGATTGCTACATAGCCAGTGCAGCATTTAAGTTCGAATAAAACAATTTAACTCGTATACGTTTCAATTGATATTTAAAACTTCAAACTTGGATAAAGTAAAAAAAAATAGGCGAGGTTCAGGCAACAAGGTAGCTAACTAATGGGCAGGTTCAAGTGACATAAGGGACTTGAAAGTAAGGTAAGTTTTTAATATCTGATTGTCCAGCTGCCAATAAATTGCGTTCCAATTAAGGCAAATTTATTGAAAGTTTGACTGAAAAGTTAGTCAAGAAAAATCTCTCTACTTATGTCAAAATGACAATTGATCATGTTTTTTCATTCAAATGAAAGCTAAACTTTATTACTCTTTGATTTTTTACAATAATATATGAATCGTGAATCGATTAACTGAAGTTAGAGTAGAGAAGTTTCAAGTTCAAAACTTACGTTCAAAGTATGATACTCTTGACTATCAAGACTACAAGAAAAAACTCCTAACACAGGTTGCAAGTTAAAAATAAGTTGATTTGTGTTGTAAAAAAGTCCTTGTTTCTTTTCCAATGTGTCAAGGAAACCTTTAACATTAAACCTTAAAAAAGACTCACATAAATCACAAAGTTTTAAAGCCCAGCTTACAGTTTTATACTTGACTTGGAAGGTAATTTTTCAGCAGCTGGCCAATCAGGTATTAGAAACTTACTCTACCTTCAAGTCCCTCATGTTATCTGAAGTCTAAACCTGCCCAATGTCAACTGTCAAGGATGCTTTGTCAAACAACGATCGAAAATTATTTCCTTTGTAGATAAGCTAGTACCCGTAGCGTGATGGTTAGTGCGTTTGACTGTCATGCAATCGGTCTTGGGATCAATCCCTGCCTATGCCACCTTAATTTAAAAAAAAGTTTTCACGGGTACTACCTCTTGCGAGGAATTGACAAAACCTCCAAGAGTAATTCTTGTCATGAAAAGTGCCTCCTAAAAATTAGCCGTGCGGATTCGCACTCAGGAATGGTTGAGAGTTGTAAGTCACTAGGCACTGGTTCTCCACGGACTGTTGCGCCACCTATTTTTTTTTATAATATAGGATAATTGTACAATAACTGCACAAACTTTTTTAGTAAGACGTTTCATTTGAATATTTGATAAAAACAAGAAAGAAAGTATAAAGAACTTATTTAATAAACTTATGAAGTAATTACCAAGTTTCATCTTTAAGGTCTCGAATTGTTTTGGAACATAAAAGAAATATCTAACTATGTTAAATCACATTTTTTTTTGTCAAATTATGATAACCATTTTGATGGTAAGAAAACGGTTTTTTTTTTGCGAACAGTGACTACAAAACAATTTCATTGCGTTAAGACTCGAAATTGAGCTTTACCAAAATATAGGACCCCTGAACCTTTCTTAAACTTCACTTCACTCAATAAAAGCGTACAGTTAAACCACGAGTAAGGCCATATCGAGCCCTTCCCGCAAATTTATTGTAAGCGCCAAAATTAATTTTATCGTAAACGACAAATCAAAAGCTTACTGCTGGTCCTTGAAACAACTTGTACCCTTAGTCAGTATTGAAAATTAGTAATTATCCTTAAGTTAAGAAATAGCAATAGCCTCCAAGGTTCTATGTGTTACTAGCAAATTTTAATAATTAAGTTTTCTTTTTTATTGAAAATGTCGCTTACGATAAAATGGCGGGAAGGGCTCGATATAAGAAGTGGATAGCAATTTCAAAACGAACTCATATGTACGTATGCTATGTGTGTATGTTCCTGTTCATTTAAGCTTATTTTAAAAAAAAATTAAATTGCATCGCGTGCATACGTTGGCTCAAGAAAAGCCAATAAAAGTCAAGTTTTTAGAAAATAATTATCTGTTGCTTATGGTTAAATATTCAGAAAGCGTTTAAAGAAGACAGCTACATGAAAATTTAATTTTTCTTTTTTTCGTAGGAAGTGGAAGGGAGAAAACAGTCATTCACTCAAATAATAAGTAGCTAAGTCTTTTTGGACTACGTAACATATTTGTTAAGTTTTAAAATGATATATTTCGGAAATGCATTTGCAAGGAAAACGCCGAGATTTTAAGAAACTTCGAATTTAATTTTTGTATATGAAACCTTAAGTACTATAAACAAGTGACCCTACAGCTTCGAAACTAGCCTTCTTCCTTCCTTTTTTACAGTTAATTAGGAGTCTCATTAGAACCTGTTTTAAATATTAAGGCGAGGAAACACTTTTAAGCCATAGAAAAACATATTTTCCTTTTCAGACTTAACCCTACTTTTTTGTATTTCATTTTTTGAGTCTAAAATAAGTGTTTTTGAAATGATAGCTAAGCGTACTAAACGCTAGGCTGCAACCCCCCTGCTTGGAATCACTATAGGATTTGAGGTGGGTGCGAGTTTGGGTATATGCAAAGTACTTTTTGCATTTGTGCACTAAAATCCAAGAAAACCCCAACAAAAAAAAATAAGTATGGCAACACTGAACAAAAAACATGGTAGATATGTCAAAAATGTCAACCATTTTTGCATGTTTTGTATGTACAAAAGTGAACTTTAAAAATTAATTAAAAATAGAAATAAATGTTTCCTCGCTCTAAAATTGTTATAGTTATTATTTATTTGCACATATCAATCAAATAAAAAAAAAAAACATCGAGTCGAAATTTGTGCTACGGTAATGGAAAGTTGGGCCAAACCTTTAACTCCACATTGCGGCTACGTCAAACGTAAAAAATAGCTTCCTAATATCATGATAGATTTAATATAAAAATATTTAATTACAAACATAACTTCCATCAAATTTTTGGTGAAAACGAGTGTAAGATTACCATTAAACTAGGTACAATGGTAAATTAATTTCCCCATATTTCAGCAAAATTACTCTTTTCAAAAACAAGAGATACAAAACCATCAAATTTAAATATTTCTCTTCGGCGATGCTAGAAGCAACAGCTAGATTTGTCTGGATATGTGTTTTCATCATCCATCCTTCTCATCAGCTACAAAACTTCCTTTCTGAACTACCTTATCGACGTATCCCTTTTTTTCTTGTTCCTTTTTTGTAATTTTGTCGTAGTCGTAGGTAATTTTGTCCTTTGTGTTTAGTTGTTCTTACTTCTTGTCTCCTCGTTCTTATAAGTTTATTTTGACTCATTGACATTGTCGCTTCGCTGTGCTGCTGTGGATTGAACAATATTTTTTATCATTATACAAACAAAAACTGACCTATACTTAAATTCTTTTAATTTAAAGAATTACGTTGGTTAAATGTCGCAATTATTAAAAATTAACCAATTCAAATATGAAATAAAGGACAAGGAACTCAATTGAAACATTTCCCCACCCGCATCAAACATCAAAAGCCCGGTGAGTGGTGTTGTGACGGACAGACGGACGGTGAGTAAAATAGTTTTTTTGTTTTAAATTTTGTTCCGATCACGTTCACAATAAAAAACAACTCAATTGAATTACTACACAAAAACTACCCAAAATCTGCCATCTACAACGGCATAAAATAAATAATTCTAACAAAATCATTTTGGCCTTGTTTTTCTTGTTTGTCTACTTTATACGACATAATTGATATTTGCTACTCTAAATAATTAAAAGGGATGATGATGATGATATGTTTGTCTTTACTTTTTTTGCTTTTTGTCTTAAAACGTCATACTTTATCTCGCTCCTTTACACACATAATCGTATATCAATAAAGCAGAAAACACTATTACTAGAATCAGATATCGGAACAGCATTATTTAGTTTAGTTTAGTTAACGAAAAAAAAAACTCCAAAACCAAACTCGTGCGTGAGAACATTTTTAAATCATTCGAACTTTTATGTTTAATTAAACTTTTTCTTGTTTAGTTTTAATTAATTAATTCCTATTTTATAGAACTTGAGTTCCACTACATTAATCCTTTGATTGAGATGATTGAAATATGAATATTTCATTTATTGATTCGGTTTTGTGAGAGGCGACAAAGATCTAGACGGCAAGGTCGCCATATTTGTCAAATCAATTGCCTACAAATCACTCATTTGCCTAATTTAGCGAATGAATAATCATAATCGGTTATTATTGAAATTGGAAAATTTAGAAAATATTTGAATGAAATTCATGAAAGTGTTATTCGTACATCATTAAAAACTAAATCAGTGGACCAATAAAAGAAATAAATTAGTTTCAATAATTCGGAATCACTCAATAATAAATGTGCCGAAAAAACGAAAGGGTGTAAATGTAAAGAAGAGAGAAAGACGTGTTTTGCAACTTCTTTAAATTTGAGTGTTTGTTTCTCTTTTTGTTGTTGTTGTTTTTTGAATTTCGGTTCTTTGACTCGATTATGACTTTTTCTTTCTCGCTATCAGTCATCTTAACGAAACGAGCGAGCGAGACGAGATACGACGAGAAGTAAATAAACAAAAACTGTTGTATCAAGGAAAGAAAAGTGTGTGTAAAAAATTAAATTCGCATTAAAAATTACTGCAGACAAAATTCAAGAAAATTGAACTAAAAATAGACCCACTTTTATTTATACTCAATTAAAAATGTTCCTTTTTTCTGTTTAGTTAATGTAAAATTATTGTTCAATTAAAAAGTATAATGGGAAAATCAAATCATCAGAGAGATAGAAAGAAAGAGAATGTGTAGGAAAATGCGAATATATTTTGTTTAGTTAAGTTTGTCTGTCTATAAATAATTATTAAAAACATGTGCTTAGTTGTGATTGAAAGTGATTAATAAAATACAATATATTAGTTGTTTTTTTTGTTTCTTTTGTTATAATTAGGATGTTGAACTAAAATTTTAAAAATTATATTTATATAATCAGAAAGTAAAACAGTAATTGATGAATTTAAATCAAAAAATTGTTCAACTATTTTTCTTCTAATTGGAGTGGTTCTTATCGAAACAAAGAGAGGTGAGTTCTTGTGGCAATTAAAACAAAGTAATCCTAATTCTTAACCATCCCTATTTTCGGTTTGTTTTTCATTAAATCATGAACAGATGTTTCTGGGGATATTGAAATACATTTAAAAAGAAGGGATCTTTTGTTTTTTTTGTATTTTTTTTTAAATCAAATGAACGACAAAACGGAAGTAACGAAACTATTGTTTGTCTCTAAGGGAGTTGCCCAATGGCCAACCGAATATTTGTTTAATTATAAAGGGGTTATTCATTTTCCGGTTTAGGTAGTAGAGCTAAATGAAGCACTTATGGAGATACATACGTTCTTATAAACATTTTATTTCAATATAAAGTTTAGAATATGTGATTAAGTTTGAGGGACAATATAAATTAGTTCGAGTCTTTTTAGATATTTTTGAACCATCTTTTTCTTTCTTAACGTGAGTAATATTTGTTTTTAATGCACCTATAGTTATGTGATTATTTGCGTGAGTGCGGGCTTGCGTAGGCCCACACCAAAAAGTACAATACTGTCATATCGCAGACGGCAGAATCCATCCATTTTGGGGTAGTTAATCATTTTGTAAACGACCAACATTCTAGCAACATCTATAATTTCAACACACAGATAAGTTTGACAAGTGTCAAATGCAAGCGCAGTTAATTTGAAACCAAAAAATGAATAACCTACCCGTTGCATGATGGTTAGTGGGTTTGACTGCCATGCCGGTCTAGGGTTCAAATCTTGCCTGTGCTATCTAAAGTTCAAAATTTATCGCGCGATCATTAATACAAATCAAAAGAAAAGAAATGTACTAATAAAAATGATTTAACGGAACAGTTACAAATTACATATTTTTTCCCAAAAATGTCTTATGTTTCAACTTGAGGATATTTAAATATGTACATAGGAATGCCATAATGTTGAAGTCCAGTACAAGACTTATACAGAAAGGAAATGTATTCTATTGAAAACAACTGACTGGCTCGCTTTTGTAACACATAGGTATACTTTAAAAAGATTCTAGAATGTCTTAGATGTCCCAAAATACACTTTAAATTCTACTATCCACAAAACAATTGTTTCGATTTGGAAACTTAATCATGCTCCACATCAATAGAATTAAGTGCTATAAGAACTAGTTCGGGATTTCATATCTTTTTAAAGAAATACCCTTAAATTTCATTATAGTACAATCGTGAAGTCTCAAAAAGCATGTTTTTTTAAACATTTAGACTGCTAGTTGAAAGTGATTTTTATTTTTTAGAAACTGGGGGCTGCATAAGCGTTATTAATAACCCATTTAAACTTCTTTGAATCATTGTTTCAATCGCTATGCCTTTTTTGTAGCCAATTCAGCAGCGATTCTACTGTGGATCAATGGATTTTGTGTTATATATAAATCAATTAATATCAATCTGGAAAGGTCTGGATTATTTAAAGTGTTAAATTAAGCCTCAAAAATTATTTAAAAAAATTTAAATTCAAATATTTTAAAAATTTGAGCACTCAAATAAAAAACAAAAATTAAAGACAAGCATTATCGAAATAGAAATCTTTCATTTATTCTCACTCCTACACATTTTATTAATTTAGCCATTTTCTCGTTTTCTTACAGCTAAAATTGTAAAATCTAAAAATGGACCAATTTCAAGCCGCAATAGACCCCCGTAAGCAGGAATTATTGGAGGCTCGGTTCATTGGAGCAAGGGTAAGTACACAAACAGAAAAAAGAAACAAAACAGAAAAATTATATTTTTGTGAATATTTTCACTGTCTTTGGCTTTTGCGCAGACTTTGTGAATTTGCCGTCATATCTACTCTGTTGGGGGTTGGGACAAACACTGAATACACCAGACTCTTAAAAATTGAAATCATGCGATTCATAAATTAACCCTGTTCCTTAGTTCGCCATACTAAAAATTTAACCGTACATACAAGTTTAATTAAAAATACGAAATTATTCTAGTTGCAAGTTATTGTAAAAAAAAAACAAGTAAATGCAGTTTTAGTTTAAAAGTGAATAAGAAAACACAAACGTAAAACATTCTAAAAAAAATTATAATAATGGAGAATCCCAATCTAAATCTTCCGCTTACAATAACTCCGGTTATAAATGGCAAAAAAGAAGAGCCATTGCAAAGAACAAAGCCAGATTTGACATTTCATTGCATGTGTTGTCGCGCCTATTTTGTTCATCCTGGCAATCTCTATCAGCATATGAACTCATGTCATTTGGGTGTGGAACTGAAAGCAGAAGATTACACCGATCAAGATGAACCAATGTCCGATGAGGACGAGGAAGAGCCATTTGACTATTCCACAGCCATGGAGCCGGTGTGTGATCTTATAGACTTAAATGATGATTCAGACCATGACGACGACGATGACGAGGATGATGATGATGACGATGATGACGACGACGACGACGATGATGATGACGACGAAGAGGAGGACGATGAAGAGCATTCTGCGATGGATGAAGATGATAATTCAAGTAATTCCCAAACAACTATGCCTTTGAATAATGAATTAGTGACAATACAATCTGAAGGTAGAAACAATTCCAATTCAGATTTACCAATGATGCAAATGGGAAGTATGTCCTTCCAGTGTTCCCATTGCGAGGCATCATTTCCGAACGCTGGCGATCTAGCCAAGCATGTTCGTTCGCACATAACCAATAAACCATTTCAATGTTCGATTTGTCAAAAGACATTTACTCACATCGGCAGCCTTAATACTCACATTCGCATTCACAGTGGCGAAAAGCCTTATAAATGTGAACTGTGTCCAAAAGCATTCACCCAGTCCAGTAGCCTAATGGTGCACATAAAATCACATTCAGTCAAAAAACCTCATCAGTGTAACCTATGCGATAAGGGTTTCGTGAACTCGAGCAGTTTGCTTTTGCACATCAAGTCCCACACAGACGACGAAACACATCCTTGTACAGAATGTGACAAAGTCTTCAAACATTCTAGTCTCCTGTCAGAGCATATGCGACTTCATTCCTACGATCTGGTGTATCAGTGTTCGATTTGTCGTACAGCATACAAGAGTTCCAGCGAGCTGGTGCAGCATATGAAGGCCCACATGGGCGAGAAACCGTTCACGTGTTCCATATGTGAAAGATCCTTCACGCAATCTGGGAGCCTTAACATTCACATGCGCATCCACACGGGCGAAAAGCCATTTCAATGTAAAGTATGCGACAAATCATTTACCCAAGCATCAAGCCTTAGTGTACACATGAGAGTGCACTCATTCACACCATCATCGCAGGGTAATCGACGTGCGTTGACAAATGTCAAAACAGAGGATCAAACCTTGCTGTGCATAGTTTGTGGCAGTGTTCACCAAGATACTGCATCATTGGCCAGCCATGTGACTCAAAAACACTCGGAATTGCTTGACAATATGAGGCGACATGGTGATTTGCTCCAAATTACCAAAACTGAATAGTGGAACAAAGTAAAAAGCTATAAAAATGCCATTTTAAAAATAATAAAACTCTTTTTGTATGTTTCAAAAATATTTTTCAGTATTATTTTTTTTTTTTAATTTTTTTATTTAAAACTTAAATTAAGAAAGATCTCGTTTACAAAAATGACTTTGTCCATTGAAATTATCAATATTAATTTTAAGTTTAAAAATACAAAAAATAAATTGTTCTCATTATAAAATAAATTACATACTCAAAAACGCACGTTTTACATTTTTGTGCCATTTTAAAAAATTTTAAAAATTAAATTTAAGTATCAAATATTTAAATATCAATGAAAAAAATTATATGTTTATAGTTTAGAACTTAATAAGACTTACTTTTTTAATTATACTTGGCTTATTGCACAAACAAAAACTAATATTTGTTGCTTAAAATATCTTTCACATTTTATGGAATTTATATATTTAATTAATGAATATTTTGATAATATTAATGCATACTCAAAAAATGGCGTATACTATGACAATGTTTTTGAAAATCAATAAATTATATTTATTTGTATCTACTCAGAAATGAAAAACAAAAATGAAATTATGTACATCTAATAAATAAGCTATATAAATGTATAAATAAATAAATAAAACAAAGTATATTATAAATGCAATTAAAAACAAAAACAAACTTTTTTATTTCTTTAGATCTTTCGATCCAGATTGAAAGACATATTTTGAAATGTTGCAAAGAAATGGGATGATCTGTTTTAGTTTTTGTTTCTGTTCAACTTTAGCTCTCTTGACGATGGTAAATTGGTTTTAGTTTGAAGTTAGGCATGTTAAGGGTTTTTGAATATAAAATAGATATCAAAAGCCAAGTTGCGAAAGTTATGGATTTTGAAAGTTGTGCATTACTTACTTACTTAAGGTGGCGCTACAGTCCGGGGCGGACCTGGGCCTCAACCAACAAGCGTCTCCAGCATGTGCATTGATTGTATAAAATAAAAATTATTGTTATTTTAAAAGAAGAGGAAGCGGCTCGAAAGTCCTCTGTTGTACATTCAATGGTAGGCTTCAGCGTAGGTAACCAGGACAAGACGTCGTATCGGGTTTCGAGCATATGTTGGTAAACTAGCCACGACCGATTGACGATTATCAGAACGCATCAATTGAAATAAAAATTGATATTGCGAAAGTGAATTGAGAAAATATTAAATGTGTGTTCTATTTTTCTTGAGGAAGAGGAACATGCCAAGAAAACTATTAAGAACTTCAATCAAATTAAAACCAATATAAGTTCTTCTGATACTTCATTTTCAAACAAGTATGATTTTTCAGTCCCAATGTGAACAGAGCTACAAGCCGCTTACTCACCGCTTTATAAAAAGGATTCCAAATTACTGAGCAGTATTCTAGGGAAGATCTCACATAAGCATAAAATAATGACCGAAGGGTAAATGGATCTTTAAACTCTTTTGAGTTGCGAACCACAAACCCTAGCATAGTATTTGCTTTAGCAACAACAAAATCAATATGGGAGTTGAAGTTTAGTTTGTAATCAAATATTACACCTAGGTCTTTCTTTTCTTTAAGCTTAGTAAGTTTTGTTTTATTTATTTCGTATTCAAAACAAATTGGACTAAGACTACGAGAGAAAGATAAAGATTGGCATTTAGAAACATTTAAGAAAAGCTGGTTAGCAGTGCACCAAACAGATAAGCGCTCAAGGTCACTTTGAAGTAAAAGACAATCGTCCAAGGATTTGATACAGCGGAAAATTTTGATATCATCCGCAAACATTAGGCAGAGAGAATTGTTGATAACCGTTGGTATGTCATTGATTAATATCAGGAATAGAAGGGGTCCCAAGTGACTTCCTTGAGGAACACCAGAAGTTACATGAATCACTTCAGAAAGTAAATCATTAACCTATGAGATAGGACGCGACCCATTTTAAACTATTAGAATGGAATCCAATAGATTCCATCTTTTGTAATAGTATAAAATGGTTGACCCTATCGAAAGCCTTCGAAAAGTCCGTAAAGACTAAATTAGTTTGAAAACCATTTTCGAGATTTCTAGTAATTTGGTTACAAAAAATAGATAGGTAGGTAGTAGTGGATCTTCCGGCTATAAATCCATGCTGAGATGGCGCAAATGTTTCTTTGAGAATAAAGGTTAGTTTATCATAAACTATTTTCTCGAACATTTTTGGAATCGTAGACAATTTACTTTTAGGACGGTAATTAGAAACATCCTGTTTAGAGCCAGATTTATGGATAGGAATAATATAGGAAATTTTCCAATCGTCAAGAAAAAATCCCTTTTCGAGAGAAACATTGAACAGTAGAGTTAATGGCCCTGAAAGAGCAACAGCACAGTTTTTCAATACAATTGGTGGAATGCCATCAGATCCTGGTTGACTATCATCATTGAGATCCCTTAGAGCTGACTCAACATCTTTGCAGCTTATGTTTAAGCTGCCTATATTGATGGAATTATCACTTATACCTGATGAATAATTTTGAGGAACATATTGAGGGGAGTAAACCGATTGAAAAAAATTTGCAAAGAGGTTGCATATGGTATTAATGTTAGTTGATGTAGTCCCTAAATACTGCATGCAATTTGGTATCCCGTTAGAGCATTTTTTGTTCTTTATGTACGACCAAAAATGTTTACTATTTTGTTTCAAGCAAGATTCAGTACGACACAGATAATCTTTGTACAAAAATTTATGTAAAAAATCGGATTTTTTTTGAAGACGTAGATAGTTACTCTGGAGTGCAATATCATTGACGGAATTTCGATATAATTTATACGATTTATTTTGTTGGTTATTTAAGTTTGATAAACGTTTATTCCACCAAAGCGGCTTTGAATTATTAAAGACAACGACTTTAGGTCCAAACAAGTTTATTGCTTCTTTAATTGTCCCCAGCAATAAATTATATGCATCCAAGAGCTCATAATTATTAATTTCGAAGCAGGAGAATGATGAGCTAACAGCAATCATTACACCGCCACCTCTTGTTATATTTGTTTTTTCTAAACATCTGTCTTTGCGCTAGACTGAATAATTATTAGTATCAAAAAGTTCAGAATTATGAAATTTATTATTAAGCCAAGTTTCAGTAAACGTTAGGATTTCGTATTGGCATGATAATGTATTTAGGCGAAGGTTATTAATATTTGTTCGTAAACCACCAACGTTTTGGTAATATATACAAAAGTTATTTATGTTATAAGGTAAAGCAGAATGGGAAACAGGAGGTACTAGATATACCGGATTTACGTTGTTTCGGTATTCCCCGGTGTCGCTTCGTTTATAATTTGGACAGATCTAGGCCAAAGCTTTTGATCCATGGCAATAGAAAGCATGTTAGATGGAACATTTATTTTAAAATTAACATATTTCAAATTAGATAGGTCAGAGTCGGGTTTCACTAACTTGAAGCACTTTATATCATTGATGGGAATTTCAGTTTTAGAAGCAATATGATCAATTAGTAGATTTGGTTCTGTACCAACTTTTCTTTATTAATTCTAAAGCTCTTTAAGTCTCAAATCGAATAAAAAAAGACACGAGAATTTTGTAGCATTTTTAAAAGCGCCCGGTAAACCTATTTATCACATTTTTGTTTAGGTAGCTATTTACCTCGCACATATTACTATCATCATCATTTACCACCAATCACTTAAGCCGATGTTACCCTTTTTAAAAGTGACCTTAAAAAAATCAATAATATTCACATAAAGACACATGCTGGGTCATTCTTTTTGTGGTTTCGAAAGCTAAATAAATCAAAGATATGTTTTTGATGAAAAATTAACTTCATTATTAAGCTACAGATAGATTCACCGCATACGAATCATTTGACATCATTTTTAACAACTTGTTAATACATTTCTGGTGGTATTTCTGTCATAACTTGAGTAATTATTCTTTTAAATCACCTAATGTTGGTCTTAAATTGACGTCTCCAAAATGTAAATTTACGCATCTAAGAGACTTCAAGCAATTAGACATAATTCGTCATGTGATTTTCTTTCATAAGCCAAAGAGGAGGTGTACTATGTACGCCGGAGTATCGATAATTTGGAATCATCAGCAACACTTTCAGCAACAATATTTCCGACCGAACGTATGTACAGTGAGTGTCATTAATATTCGGTTTTTATCATGCAATTTCTTTTTTCATATTTTCCACTTATAAACATTATTATAAATATTAATATTTGTTTATTTTATTTATGAATGAATATATTCTTTATAATTTATCAAAAATTATCCGCCATTTACCATCCTCCGCTAAGATTATTAGATGTAAATGCATAAAGGCTGAATGTAAACGCTCCATTAATATTCGGTTTTTTCTTCCTCTGCTACCTCTGTTTTGACATTTCTTAAGACTAGACTTTTTTTTTAATGTAAAATTAAACCAAACTAGTCTGTAGGTTTTCTGCGTACATTTGTAAAGTAATTAAAAGTCAAACATTATAGAATTATTCAATAAATAAAACATGGGTCGTAAAGGACAAAATTCGAGTCTTGAAACAAGAAAACTTGTGATCATTCAACACGAAAAAGGTGAAACTTTTATTAAACATGAATTCAAACACTGTCGGGGATATAGTCCGGAGATACAAAAATGAAGGAAGAATCGAGCCAAAGAAGCAGAACCAAAAAAACTTTCGGCGAAAGAAGAACGGCTTATAGTACGAAAGAGCAAAGCTAATCCTCGTTTAAGTGCCCCAAAAATAGTTGAAGAAGTCAGAATTGAATGCAAAAACAAATATCTGCATCAACCATTCGTCGTACCATCAAAGCATATGGCTACAATGGTCGTGTTGCCCGAAAGAAGCCCTTCATTAATATGCGCAACAGGAAAATTCGAGAAAAGGATGCAACGACGTGGGACGACGTTATTTTTGCCGACGAGAGTAAGTTTAATCTCTTTGGTTCAGACGGAAGGGTTATGGTTTGGCGGAAACCTAACGAAATTTAAAACCAACTGTCAAACATGGCGGCGGGCACGTCATGGTTTGGGGTTGCATATCTGCAAAAGGCATGGGTAACCTTGTTTTCATCGACGGCATTATGAACAAAGAACAATATTTGAGAATTTTGAGAGGAAATTTGAGACAAAGTGCTGAGAGAATGGGTGTTTTGCGCAGTTTCAAGTTTTACCAGGACAACGATCCGAAACATAAGGCTCATGTTGTTAGAGAGTGGCTACTCTATAACTGTCCAAAAGTTATCCAAACGCCTGCGCAATCCCCAGACTTAAACCCCATTGAAAATTTGTGAGATGAATTGGATCGAAGAGTTCGTGAAAACCCCGTTACTTCAATAAGTGGACTTAAAATTCGACTCCAAGAAGAATGGAACAAGATTAGTGTTGAATATCTTTCCAAAATTATAAAAACATGCCTCAAAGACTTCAAGGAGTCATATCCAATCAAGGTTATCCGACAAAATATTAAATCATTTCTTAAAAAATGAATTTCTTAACGATGCATTTGTGTTTTTAGAAAAAAACCGAATATTAATGAATTATGTTTTTTTTTAAAGTTTTGTTTCTTTTCTATTTTTTTTTCTTTGTTTAGCTTTTAGTTTGGTAACCAAAAATTATACCATTTAATAAGAAATAATATTTTTTTTTCACAAGCAAGAAATAGTTGTATATATTTTATTTTTAAACACCAAGTCGAAGTAAAAAAAAATTAACAAAAACCGAATATTAATGGCAGTCACTGTACATACAGTGATCGGCATAACTATTTTAACTATTTCGACAGAGTGAATATCTTGTTATTTTGATATTTAAAAGATTTTTTTTGGCAAAACTGAAATAGGAATTGAACCTTAGGCAATGGATAATTTGATGGCAAATTTATTTTATTATAATCAATTTAATTAGTAAATAAAAATCTCTTTTTGTTATGGCACAATTATTTTGACAGTTTTATTTTAACTTAAAAAAAAAATACAATTTGTAGAACTTAAAACTAAATTAATGATAAATTGGTAGAAAATGTAGCCTCCTTTAGCATCTATGACTTTTTGATGTCGTCTTGGGACTGATTCTACAAGTTTCTGGAGCATTTCTTGAGTTATTTCTTCCCAAAGAGTTTTCACCTCAAAAATAGTCTCATCTCTTTCTGCGACTCAATGATGAATTCCTCTTTCCTGTTATATAAGCCCATACATTTTTTATGACATTTAAGTCAGGGCTTTGGGGTGGTCAGTTGAGGGTTTCCAACCCAATGTCATTCAGAAACTAGGTGATCATTTTGCTTCGCATTATCTTGTTGAAAAATGAAAGAGTTTCCAATGAGTCTATCGCCAGATGGAAATGCGTTCTCATATAACACATCTAAATATTTGCTTTGGTTCATGGAGCCATCGATTAGGACTAGGTCCCCACGACGCTTGCAAAATTGCATTCCCAAAACATTGCTGATCCACCATCATGGGACATGGTCTGCAAGACTGGAGCAAACTTTTTATGTATTTCTTCCCACATTCCAACAGATTTCCTTTTAGGTGATCCATGAAACTCAAAGGAACTTTCTTCAGTCCATAAAACTTCAGTTCTCTGCATATTTGTTTAATAGACACGCCGGAATTAAATCTTGCGCCAATAGATGCTCTAACCTCAATACTTAGTTCTGCCATTTTTGCTTTAACCATTTTTGCACAAATCGGAGACTTAATGAATTCAACTTTTTGATATATGCTTTAAATTTGTAAAAAAAAATTATTTTAACATATCAACCATACAGAAGAACATCCGTCAAAATAGTTTTGTCACTCAGAAAATAGAACTTTAAATACAAGAAGAGCGGCTTTGAAGCAGAACACCATACAAATGACTGAGTTTGAAATGACTCTCATGTGTTATCGATTTGCTCTCTTCAAACTTTAACCGTTATAAATTATTGTCACAAGAGCGAGAGATGTACATCTGTCAAAATAGTTATGCCGACCACTGTACATTACGATGAGTTGTATGTAACACTTCCACTTTATTTTTTAGAATTGCTTGCTGGGCGATTATGATGACCATAGTTATAACGTAATGAAGTAGTAGTAGTAGGTTAGGTTAGGTTGGAGTGGCTGTCCAGATGTCATTGACACACGTAGACCTCAAGGGTCCATTGTGATACCACTAATGAAGTTACTCATGGGAGAGTAATGAATTTAAACAAACCATTTTGTACCTTTAATAAAGTTAGAGAGACGTTTTGTGTCAATCGTTGCCAGTTCACTGGTGTTATCGAAGAAGGGATTACCGAGAAAGTAATGGATAGTGCTGGACATGTATATAGAAGGTGTTGGACTGTTTCCTCTTCCTCCTCGTCCATGCAGCTTCTACCGAAGTCATTTGTGTAGACCCCTAGCCTCAGAGCATGTCTTCCTATGAGGCAGTGTCCCGTTATTACTCCAATTGTAGAGCTTATACTTTGTCTGCTCAGTGATATCAAGCTTTTTGACCGTTTTAAGTCAATACTTGGCCATATTTGCTTGGTTGCTAGGCAGGTGGTACTTTGTGACCATCTAGCATTTGTTGATTGTAGAGCATATTGCTTGAGAAGATATTTGCATGTAGCAATTGGTGTTCCTATGTTAGGTTTTTATCTAACATAAGGCAGAAGTGTTCCGTTTTTGGCGAGCTCATCGGCTTTGCAATTTCTCGGATTGTCTCTGTGGCCCGGCTCCCAAATGTTAAACTGTTCCGTCATCTCATTCAGAGATGATCGACAATCGTGGACTGTTTGAGAGTTTGTGAAGACAGACGCGAGAGATTTAAGAGCTGCTTGGCTGTCTGAGAATATTCGTATATCCTTGCAAGATATAACGTTTTCTTTGAGCCAGGATAGTGCTTCTTTAATCGCCATTACTTCTGCCTGGAATACACTACATTGATTGGGAAGTCTATAAGATAGACTGAGATTCAAGATGTCAAATGTCAAGAGGTGTTGGGTTTAAAAGCACTTCCAGTGCTGCGGTTGGTGTTGAGGGAAATGCTCCTGTGATGCACATACCTGCTGACCGCTGGACTTTGATGAGCTTATTTAGATTTACCATCTTGTCCAATGCGGTCCACCATACGACGGCTCCATAAATGAGTATCGTCCTGATTACCGAAGTGTATAGCCAGTGGGTTATTTTTGGGGAGAAGCCCCATTTTGATCCTATGGCCTTTTTACAAGTAAAAAGCGCTCCAGTAGCCTTTTTGACTCTTTCATCAATATTTGCCTTCCAATTTAGTTTTTTGTCTAAAATGAGGCCTGAATATTTAGCTTGATCGGAAAAGCTTAATGGTATTCATCTAATCTTGGGTGGGCTAATCTGAGGAATTTTATATCTTCTCGAAAAGAGTATTAATTCTGTTTTGTGTGGGTTGACGTCCAATCCACATTGCTAAATCCATTTAGTTAGCCTGTTTTGGGCATTTTTTAGGAGTTCCGAGAGAACTTGTGGGTGCTTCCCAGATACGGATATCGCAACGTCGTCACCATAGGCAATCACCTTAAAACCCTCTGCTTCCAATGCTGTAAGTAGGTCGTTTACTACCATGTTCCATAAAAGAGGCGAAAGGACTCCACCTTGGGGAGTGCCTCGATTCACCGATCTGGTGGTAGTAAGACTTCTCATGTTAGAAATTATTGTCCTGTGCTGTGGAAATGAGACATGGTTTTAAATTATGTCTGATATAAATTTTAATCCATCTTTCCAAAGTTTTAAGAAGGAAGGATGATAGGCTGATTGGTCGTAGATCTTTAGGGTTAACGTGTGAGAGTTTCCCTGCTTTGGGAATGAAGACTGCTTTTGCCATTCTCCAGGCTTTGGGAATATATCTCAACCTTACACAGCTTGTCAGAATGATTTCCAATGGTGGAATAATCATGCCTAAGCATTTTTGTAGTTTGGCCGGAATGATTCCGTCTGGTCCTGGAGATGTATATGGATCAAAGCGTTATTAGATCAACTAAATCGCTTGTATAAGCTAAAGACTCTGATGTTAAGTCATTGATTATGTTAGACTTACCTGAAAAGTGGGTGTCTAATAACAGATTAAGAGATTCTTCATCTGTCATAGTCCACGTGCCTGCTTCTGTCTTTAAAGCACTGGGTATTGTTGGACTTTTTGAGAGAATTTTCCTGAGTCTTGAGGCTTCTGAAGTATTTTCTATTTTACCACAAAAATTTCTCCAAGAAGACCTCTTAGTCTTTCTTAATTCTTTTTATATTGCTTTAGAGCTTGTTTGTATAAGTCCCAGTCAGAAGGAGATCTAGTGTACTTAGATCTGTTAAAGAGTTTGCGACATCTCTTTCTGAATGGTTCTAGTTCTTTATGCCACCAATGAGGTTTCTTTTTACCCTTTAAAATGGTTACAGGGCATGAAGTTCTCATGGATTCATTTAAGGCTTCGGTGAGGTGATTTACAGAAAGGTCTAGTTCATCTTTACTGGAGGAGCTTTTAAGAAGGTTGTGATTAAGCAGTTGTGCTAGTACTTCCCTATAACGCTCCCAGTTTGTATTCCGGTGATTTCGAAATCCCGTAGATGTATTTGCTACATCTTTGAGCTCAAACTGAATGTATTTGTGGTCAGAGAAGGAATTCTCTTTTGAGACAGTTTGAAATCATATTGTGGATCGAGTCAGAGGTAAGTGCCTCTTTCCTATTCTTGGTTACAAAAGTGGGTTCATTACCAATATTACTTATGAGTAGGTTAGTGCTTAGTAAATAATCAAATAAGTACTCACCTCTCTCATTTATATCAGAGCTACCCCATACCGTGTGATGGGCGTTAGCGTCTGAACCAATTAGGAAACCAACTTTTTCCGATTGCGCGTCCGCAATTGCCTTCCTCAAGGTGTTTCCTGGAATTGGGCTGTCGTGGCCGAGGTAGGAGGATATGAGCCAATAGGTGGCTTTATCCGTTGTTAGGACAGCGGTGGTGGTGTCCTTGTCGCTGTAATTGGGGAGTAAAAATATGCATGACCTTGGTTCACCTTTCTCCGATGCATACAATATTTTATAGCCAGGAGTCCTGAGACCTCTGATGATGGAGTTTGAGACCCACGGCTCCTGTATTAAGACGATGTCTTCCTTGTTCATATGCAGTCGTGATGGAGCAGATTAATCTGTACTAATCACAGCATTGCTACTTTTAGTCAGATCAACCTCCACCACTGTTTTGTCGGCGTTTTCCTCGTCTGAGGAGGACCTAAGCAGGTCTTCCTCACTCCGGGTGATGCCTAAGGTGGCGTCTTCAGTCTCCATGTCGGAGTTACTGTCGATTGTAGTTTTAGCATCCACGTCGGATGGCTCATTTGGGGCTGTGGATGTCGATGGTTCCACTTCTGGTGTTGCATCGACTTCCATTTTTGTTGCCAATGAAGCGTTTCCCTCCGCTGAAGGGGCTTCTGTGGGGGGCGTGTTTAGCGTATCTCCATCTTTTTTGTTTAGTAGTAGTAGTTTTCTAGTGATTTTTAATAATTATTATAATTAGCAAACTTTCCACTGCTATTATGACACTTTACATGACAGCTGAGTTTGACAGGTGTCAAATGACAGAATTGCCTACTTAAAACCAAGATATGAATGGCCTTTTACAAATAAAGACATACATTTCTTTGAATATAATTGAAGTCACAGAAAATTGGCTCCTTGAGTGTCTTAGGAGTAACTTTAATAAAAAGAACTTGACTGACGAAACTAAAGTTTCAAAGAGAAACCTCTATGAAAATAAAGTATCTTATTCTTTCAATGATTGTTTGTTGAATTTCTTCCTAAATGAACTATAATATAAAGGTTGTATTCAGATAATGTTTTGACATTAACAGTTTGGTTTTTTGAAGGTTCAAAGTTGTCAAGTCCATATTTTCTCAGGAACGAATCCTCCAATGTCCAAGTCCACACCAAGGTGAAAATTCTAAATTATAGAAATAATTTTTCCCAATGGTATAATACAAAAGCATAAACTAGTTTCAGTACAAACACTGTTTTATTATGTAAGTATTAAAACTTTTGGTAAAACAACCCTCAATTCAATGTTTTTAAGCTTTTATTTAACACATAGGCAACTATTCTCATAACATTCAGTAGTTAGGTTCTTTGTCGTTGTTTTACATTAGTCTTCTTCAACAGAAGGACTTTTTTTTATAGCACCATTACTTTATTTCTTTCATCCGGACGGACGAACAAGGGTACCTGCTCTTGTAAACTTTGCAATACCAGAATCTCAACATCCGACCATGCCATATACTCGCACCACGCATCCTGTCCTGTTGATACATACCTAAATACATACAAATTAAAGGCGGCTCTGATGCTGTTTGTTGTTACCTAAAACATAACAACAAAATGTTATTTGAAATGGGATTTATACTCCTCCCTGTGTACAGTACATCCGAGTTTTGGAACATTCCAGACATACAAACATGGATATATATGTTTACATAGAGAAGGTATTATGTTGGTTGCATCTTCCTTGAAGCTCTAGAATTTTCCACACCTGCTTTTGCCATCCAAAGTGCATACCTTACCTTACCTTACCTATCTATGTGGAAAAAATATAAATAAGTGCATATACCTATCTAGCTTCTATATACATATAAGTCACTTAATCTCGCTCTCGCACGTAGCGTAGGTTGGTACCTACCTTTCGTACGCACCTCGAAGGATTATATTCTGTCCTGGGCTTTTTTTTTTATTGAGAAGAACTATACGATACCGCATCAATTTCCTTCCTGGAAACAGTGAAAGGATGAGATGGAAAAAATAACGTACTAGATGTTTTCTTATTAAATTTCGCGATTACATAACATCATCTCTTTGGCTGTCATTCCTCTTTATTAATACTTCCTTGGAAAAGGAAAAAAGGAGAAGAAAAGTGTGTAGGTACAGTACATGTGTACTTAAATATTTGTCCTACCTACCTACATGCATAGCTATATACAAATCAACAACAACATCCACTATCTTATCATGGTATAATGTATAAGAGAGTGGGTGATGGGTGGTGGGTGGTAGGTGGCGGGCGACAGGCGGTCCCGGGCGGAAACTGCTATCAAACTGAGTGAACAAATAAAATCCTTTAGTTCCGCATATACTCGTATAGTATAAGTAGTACCTACAATAGGAATGAGATCTCCTCCCTGAAAATCAACGATGAGGACGAGGACGAGGACGATGACGACGACGACGACGACGACGACGACGGTGGAGTGCTCGTATACATGAATTTATTGATTTTCCCAAATAACATTTGAAATTCAACCAACCACCATCATTGGATCCCAACGCCAACAACCACCAACAACACACCGTGCGTCCGTCCTTCGCTGTACCGAACCGAACCGATTGAATATGTTGCTGGAAAACTTAAAGAGGACATTTTTTCTATCATCTTCGTTATGTTTCACAGTGGCTTTATTCTTCTCCTTTAATATTAAAGTTTTTTTATTTATATTTTAGAAGAGGAGAAAACTCAAGACGTTTTGAATTCGATGTATTTACATAATATTTCAAAGAGAGTTTTGGTTTTTCTTTGTCATTTTATTATTTCGAATTATGAATAAGTAGGTTGACAAGGAACAAGTTTTTGAAAAAAAAAATGCTGAAAAACTCATTTATATGTATATTTTGAACTTTAATGACTATAGTGATTTTTAAGCCTTATAGAAGTTAAAGACTGCAAAGCTTCTTGATTTACTAATAACAATTTACAACTTCATGTAACAAGTCTCGGATAATATCTAACTTTATATAAAAGTCCAATATTTTTTCATTCCATTGTAATGAGTTTAACATACAGTGACGAGCAAAAGTGGTCAAATGCTTTTAATTATTTGAAAAATTTACTAAAACTAAGTGTTTGAAATTAAACTAAAATCTTTTTATTTTTCAGTATTTAGATAATTAATCTTATTTTTATTATTTATAATTTAAAAAAAAGTATATACAGAACAAAAATTATTTAATTAATTTTTTTAATTGTCCAATTATGCACGTTTAAAAAAATGCTCCTTTTTTAGTATTTATTTCATAATTCCATATTTAATTGTTTGTGAGCAAAGCTTAGGCATACTTTCCACCAAATTATAAAGAAGTTCTTCTGGAATATGACTCTATTCCAACTCCATTCATTGACCAACCTTCTGAATATTCGATGAGTGATTTTTGTACTGCCCCAACCGTCGTTCCACAATGGGCCATTCATTTTCTATTAGATTGAGGTCAGGGCTTTATGCTGGCTATGTCATGGTCATAAACTGTTAATTTCTCAACTTTTGTTTGACAACTTTCTAAGTGTGTTTGGGTTCTCCGTCGTGCTGAAAAGTTATTCCACACTCATTGTACCCTATTGATGCAGTAAAAGGTGTCAAATTTGTCTTCAAAATGTCCCAATAATATTCTTTGTTAATGATGACTTCGATTTTTACTAAAGGTTTGATAAGTTCTACGTGAAACGGCCCAAGCCATCACCAAACCTCCTCCATATTTCACTGTCTTCTGAACTTGATGTTGTTGAAGTCCTTCTTTAGGAGACCAATAAAACGCTCTACCATCAGTTCATTTTCTATTGACTCTCTTCTTGTGGAACCAAATGGCTTTTTTCCATTCGTCTATGGTCCATTGTCTGTGCTTTTTAGCAAAAGCTAACCTGGCCTTAATATTTTTCGCTGAGAGCAGATGCAGAGGTTTTTTTTTGCAGTGCATTTACTAAGTGGCTTGTCCTGAGTTGCTTGCTTAGATGTTTTGGATCCACAACTTCTAAACTCACTTTCTATTCTCCTAGCATTCAAGTCAGTAACTAGTCGTTTCTGTCCTTTTCTCATTGATGGGACATCGATATTTTTGCTTATTCTGATGTTGAGCACAGAAGTTTTCTAAATTTTTAATAGTGTTGATATTTCGCACGATGATTCACTTTTTAGTAAAAAAAAGCGCGATCCACTATATTTTTACATTTTTTTTTGTCATTTTGACAGCAATCCTCACTAAACGTTTTTAAGTCAACTTGTATTTACAAAGAACTACCAACATTTATAATTATCCAAACTATTACTTGTGGAATAAGGGGCTCAATCCACAAGAGGATTATTTTTTGTGTGAATTTTTTTTCTTATACACAATAATTGCTATTTGAAAAAAAAAACATAATAGGAAAAATTCAAAAAATGTTAATGAAATTCAAAAATCTATGTTTTGAAATTTTTTTTTTTGTTAAATATGCAAGAACACTTGACTACTTTTACTCGTCACTGTACATGTTTAATCTAGGCCTCGGATTAATAAAACGATGTTCTGATGCATGTTTTATCATTACAATAATCTCTAAAACTAGGTTTATCAAAAAATAAGAATTCGTTTGAGTTTTAACTCCTTTCTTCGTCAAGTTCTCAAGTACTAGGACTTTGATTTAAGACGCTCCAACATGGTTTCGTTGCAGGAAGATTAAAAACGACTAATCTTTCTTGTTTTTCCAATTTCATTTTAAATAATCTGAAAGAAGGACATCAAATTGATGCAATTCATACCGATTTTTCATTTGATAGAATTAGTCACTCTATTTTAATGAGGAAATTAAAAAACTTTGTTTTTCATTCTTTTTTTTTGAAATGGTTGAAATCCTATCTTAAGGGTCGAGTTCAATTTGTTTGCATTGACGAGATTCTTTCAAAACCAATTTTGGTATTATCTGGTGTGCCCCAAGGTAGCCATCTTGGACCCTTTCTTTTCCTAGTTTTTATAAATGATTTACCTAGTATTTTCCTCAATTTTAGTCAACATTTTCCCGGCCAATTAAAGTTTTTCCGATGCATACAATCGGACAAATTGATGACTGCCATCTCTTACAAGGCGATTTTTCGAAACTATCCCAGTGGTGCAAGAAAAAACAATTATATATAAATGTCAAATGTCAATGTTTTTCTTTAAGCCGCACCTTTTTTTTGTAATTATCTTTGATTACAAAATTGAGAATCAAGTTCTGGAAAGAGTTAGGGAGAAGAAAGATTTTGATGTAGTTTTTGACCCTTAAGTTAACTTTGTTAAGCACAATGAATTTAGTGTATCCATAGCAAGTTTCATGCTCTTTTTTATTTATAACACTCAATCTAAAGGAATTGAAATAGTCCAAAAAAAGATTAAAAGGTTCACTATTCAAAAATTTCGGTGGAACATCGAAACTCCATCATACAAAACTACACACTTTGATTTTTAAACCTTATAACAGGAAATTATAACTAGGTTTAACAATAGTTCTGCCTCTATAAATAATTTGACTTAAGTTATTTTTTTTTAAATTATTTTATACCACCAGAATTTATAAGGTGCAATGAAAATAAGTTTCATATTTCATTATTTCTACTAACTTTATTATTAAAAAAATAAATAAATAAATTGGGTGGCACAACAGTCCATTGAGAACTAGGTCCTAGTGAGCTACAACTCTCAACCATTCCTGTGTGCGAGTATTGTTAACAGGTATGAAGGGGAAAATCACTTAAGCCGAACCCGAACGGCTTGTTTGAAAAAGCACGACAAGAATTACTCTTGGAGAATTTTTCATTTCCTCGCAAGAGGCAGTACCCGTGAAAGAAACTTTAGACGGCATAGGCAGTGATCGAACCCAAGACCTCTGGCATGACAGTCCAATGCACTAACCATCATGGTACGGGTACTTCGATATTTTATTATTAGATAATTACAAAGTAGGCATTTTGACCGTTTGAAGAATACAAACCGTCTGTTTGGAAAATTGCCCTTTCAAGAGGTCATAATGCTTATTTATGAGTTAAGCATGTGAGCAATGACCGGGCTCATTTCTAGAATATTAGTAGGGTTTGAATACTACAACAACTTGATTGTGCTACCACAAGGGAGGAATTAATTATATTTAATGGTTGCCAACCGATCATCAAATACTTAGGGCCTTACCAATAATAAATCGCTAAACACACGTTTAGGTATCGTTGAGTTAAATTTTAACAGCGAGTTAATTTTCGTGTATACTAATAACCAAAATAAACACGTCTTTTACTAATTAGCCTTCTATTACAATATCTACTACATTCTCTGTCAACAAGACAGCATTGAATTGACATAAGGAAAATTTGCAAACATAAACAATAACATTTGATTAAAATTAAGTTTGAAATGGATTCGGACGATACAATAATAGAAGATTATTTTTATTTGGAGGGGTGCACCTCCTCTAAGGTTAATGGTAGCATAACTGGTGGGGTGTTCCCCCACCAGTTTCCTTCTGAGACCGACTGAAAGCACTTATTTTGCTTCTTGCTTTCGTTTTCATCCGATTCCATTATTCCCTTATTTGCTTTGCTGTAAAGCAATAGCCAGTGGCATTGAACATTTCTTGAATGCTCTACCAAGCTTCAAATTTGGCTTTGAGAGTCTTCCCATCATTCATTTTACTCTCCACTGTTATTGAAAAGGGCTTTACTGCTTCAACCAGCAACTCCTTCATTGCTGGTGTCCAATTAACGGACCGACTTCGCTTCGTTGCCATAACAATTTACTCTGAAATAAATTGAAATGTTACTTACATACATATATATTTAAATAAAGAAATTAATCTATTTGTTTATTTTAATTACCTTTTTTTAATTTTGTTTATTTTTATGAACACACGGTCACGGTCACGGCCAAAAATAAATTTGAAACAGATAAAAGAAAAACGAAAAATTTCTTTTGCTACCTGTCAGAATGACAGCACAAACATGACGTTTACACTTAAAGCCTAGTACATACTTCCTCGTGAAGTGAACGTTCGCCAGTGGAGAAAGTGAAGTGAATTGCTCACTGGTACACACTTGTGAGTACACGTTGTGAACATTTGACTTCAGCTTCACCAACAGTTCCCGTACATTTTGCACGTGAATTGCCCGTGAACGAAAACTCTCCACTTTGTTCTCCACTCAGCTTCACGAGCAAGTTCACGGGTGAACCAAAAACTGAAATTTGTATGGGTTCACGAGATGGTTTACAAGTATGTACTAGGCTTAAAGCCTAGTACATACTTCCTCGTGAAGTGAACGTTCGCCAGTGGAGAAAGTGAACTTTTGACATTGCTCACTGGTACACACTTGTGAGTACACGTTGTGAACATGAACAAACCAAATGTCAAAGCTTCACCAACAGTTCCCGTACATTTTGCACGTGAATTGCCCGTGAACGAAAACTCTCCACTTTTTTCTCCACTCAGCTTCACAAGCAAGTTCACGAGTGAACCAAAAACTGAAATTTGTATGGGTTCTCGAGATGGTTCACAAGTATGTACTAGGCTTAATCACGAAGTTAAACGCGCGTTTCTCTACTCTAAATTTTAGAGTGACGTTTAGCGTTAAGCTGACTATTAAATTGATTATTGGTATGGTTCATTATTTAGAGTCCACTTAAATATTTAAGTCGTCACTAAATTTGATTATTGGTAAGGCCCTTAGTCTTTTGTTCGGTCCCGACTTATTGAAAAAACTACCGTCACTGGAACGAACAAACCACGACCAAGTAGCTTACAGAGCCGAGGTCCGCCCCATGCAAGCTTTATGTTTATTGTATTACCTCACGCAAGTTTTGTTGTTATAGATTCGGGTTCTAAGCCAATATTTCATTGCAAATTACAATGAGGTAGGGTATTATAAAAGAGTGACCTTTATAGTCAAATTTAAAAGAAATTCTTTAATTTGTTGCTTGCTCATTAATTCAAATAATGTTTTTCGAATAAGAAAACCAGACATACATACATTTCAATGAACATTTTACACCCAAACACCGTAAGCCAACCAAAACATTGTGACCTGTTTATAGGAACATCATACAAGCATCAATTGGCCCTATGTTATGATGTGCAACCTTAAGTTCCATGAACATTCTACCCGCGGAAATTATGTTTTAAATCCAAAAACGTTAAGGATCTAGTCAACAAGAGCACTAAATTTAAAAGTTACTAAACCAAAACATTTTAAAAGTGAATAATATAAAATAATATTGAAATAAAAAAAAGAAATTATACAGAGTATGAAAATACTCGAGTTCAAAATATCTTTTAAACCAAGTTTCAAAGATAAACCAAGAGTTATTAGATCGAGTTTCGAATTTATTTAAGAACTTTACAAGGGATTGGCTTTATGTGTTCTTATTTCTTAAACCCTGAGTTTGAGTTACATTTATCAAACCTTTATCTAAGATTTAAATTGTGAGAATTATAAAAAAAAATTAAGTAAGAACTATCATAATTTAAGGTTTAATAAAACTTGTTTTAAGTTCTGAAAATTGGCAGTTATCAAAGTCAAAATTAATTTCAACGATTCCCCACAACGCTGTTATTAAACCTAACTATTTTTATTTTTTATTTTATTTTGATTGAATTTGAATTTTTTTTGCGAATATCATAAATTGATTTATCTTCGATTCCAAATCAATTTTTTAAACCTTAATTTTGGATTAATTTATTTGTTCTTAAATTTTCGCCTTACAACTTCACAAGGGCGGATTCAGACTATTTACTCTCCGCTTAAAAATGTTCTTTAATTTTTTGTAAAGTAGGCTAACAAAATTTAAATAACAATGTGTAATGCTAAAATGACAACTTTAGTTATCAAATTATTTTAGAACACTATTGTCCAGCAAAGTATGGTCTAACTATTTAATTTGTATGACTCCCTACATATGAAAGCGTTTAAAGATGCCAAACGTTTTCTAAATATGCCATATTTAAGAGCTTAAACACAATAGTTTTGAGGGTTTTTGCTGCATTTTACGCAGAAATGTAAGACAATGTTTTGAAATGTAGCTTCTTTCCAAAAATAAAATATACGTTTGTTGTATCCATATTACTATTTATGCTAAGAACGCTAAAAAATTAAAAAATCCAGAAAATGAGAGACGATCTGCTATGAAGAAATGTCGGACTTTTTTTGACAAAGTTTTTTCGAACTCAATTTTCAGGAGTCTATAATTACTATCGCTATCAGTCTGCTTACTCGTATTTTGATCTTAAATGAGTCAACAAAACTTAAAAATTCTAGAGAGAAAAATGTTTGGTTCTTGAATTTAAACAAATAGGTGCTTTTAAGTACATAATGGCTGAATCACAAACACGCATCAGCTTCGGCTTCACCTGACGTTTACGAGTTCAGCCATAGGAATTGAATGCATGCTATTACAATGGAGCTTCGACCTCACGTTTCGTTTGACAATCGTAAGGAAAAAATCGTAATGTAATGTAATGTCACTCCAAACGGAAGCTCTAGTTCAATTATCTAAACATTTGCTTTGCCTGACAGCTCAACAGCTGTAAAAGAATGTCAACAAACAAAATATTTGCTCTTTGGAGGGATGAAATAATAGAAATGTCATTCAAAGCAACCTCGAAGCAGGAATACCGTAACGCAGACGAAGCCGAATCTAAAGCGTGTTTGTGATTTAGCCATGATGTCTCAAAAAATAAATTAAAACAAATAAAGGTAAACAAATAAGTTGGGAAGAAGCGTTTGTGTGGCACTCACAAATTACACGTTTCAGAATCTCTTTTCACTTCAAATCTCAAGAGATTCAAAGCTTGTATATCAATAGACCCGTTTATTATATTTTTCAATTAGCCATTAGTTTAACAAAAGTGTCATTTCTGCTGTTTTTTTGGACATTTATATTATTGAAATGCGTGTTTAAATATTAGTTCTAGAGCATCCAAAGTTAATTCACTTCAATAATAGATTTATTTAATTTTGTAAGATCTTTTATATTCAACAGAAAACAAATTTTAAAATATATAAAATGCACGGGTCCCTAGAACTTTTTTTTTCCAAAAAGTCTGTTTAAAAATATTTCCTATATTTTAAGATTTAAAAATGAACAAGCAAAATAAGTTTTTCTCAAAAAATCTAGATTAACTTATACATATTACATATTTTTCGAAAATTATTTTAAATATTGTCTTAAAAATATTTTTGGCAGGAACTAAATGAAGAGCGTATAAATACATTTACATTTTACATTTAAATTTCGTCAAACAAAATTAATATTTTTTTAAAAATAAAAAAAATACATTTTTGATCATAAAAATTCATCATTAATTTGATCATTTCAATACCAAAATATGTTTTTCTAGTAGAAAAAAGCCAAATTAAGAACACAAAATTTAGAGAAAGTTCTAGAAAAATCACAGATTTTAACCAAAAAAATTTGTATTGTGACTGCTGTTATTTTTCGTATTGATAAAAAGAAAAAAACACGCCTTACGCTAATCGGCTGAAAACCTTAATTTCAATCAACACAATTGTTTGGACTGTAGGAGCCAGGAAAGACAGATAGACGGACGGTAAAGTAAAGTAAGTAAAAGTCAATTCAATGCTTACTAAAGGGTGATTTTTTTGAGGTTAGGATTTTCATGCATTAGTATTTGACAGATCACGCGGGATTTCAGACATGGTGTCAAAGAGAAAGATGCTCAGTATGCTTTGACATTTCATCATGAATAGACTTACTAACGAGCAACGCTTGCAAATCATTGAATTTTATTACCAAAATCAGTGTTCGGTTCGAAATGTGTTTCGCGCTTTACGTCCGATTTATGGTCTACATAATCGATAAAGTGAGCAAACAATTAATGCGATTGTGACCAAGTTTCGCACTCAGTTTACTTTATTGGACATTAAACCAACCACACGAATGCGTACAGTGCGTACAGAAGAGAATATTGCGTCTGTTTCTGAGAGTGTTGCTGAAGACCGTGAAATGTCGATTCGTCGCCGTTCGCAGCAATTGGGTTTGTGTTATTCGACCACATGGAAGATTTTACGCAAAGATCTTGGTGTAAAACCGTATGAAATACAGCTCGTGCAAGAACTGAAGCCGAACGATCTGCCACAACGTCGAATTTTCAGTGAATGGGCCCTAGAAAAGTTGGCAGAAAATCCGCTTTTTTATCGACAAATTTTGTTCAGCGATGAGGCTCATTTCTGGTTGAATGGCTACGTAAATAAGCAAAATTGCCGCATTTGGAGTGAAGAGCAATCAGAAGCCGTTCAAGAACTGCCCATGCATCCCGAAAAATGCACTGTTTGGTGTGGTTTGTACGCTGGTGGAATCATTGGACCGTATTTTTTCAAAGATGCTGTTGGACGCAACGTTACGGTGAATGGCGATCGCTATCGTTCAACGCTAACAAACTTTTTGTTGCCAAAAATGGAAGAACTGAACTTGGTTGACATGTGGTTTCAACAAGATGGCGCTACATGCCACACAGCTCGCGATTCTATGGCCATTTTGAGGGAAAACTTCGGAGAACAATTCATCTCAAGGAATGGACCGGTAAGTTGGCCACCGAGATCATGCGATTTGACGCCTTTAGACTATTTTTTGTTGGGTTACGTCAAGTCTAAAGTCTACACAAATAAGCCAACAACTATTCCAGCTTTGGAAGACAACATTTCCGAAGAAATTCGGGCTATTCCGGCCGAAATGCTCGAAAAAGTTACCCAAAATTGGACTTTCCGAATGGACCACCTAAGACGCAGCCGCGGTCAACATTTAAATAAAATTATCTTCAAAAAGTAAATGTCATGGACCAATCTAATGTTTCAAATAAAGAATCGATGAGATTTTGCAAATTTTATGCGTTTTTTTTTTTAAAAAGTTCTCAAGCTCTTAAAAAATCACCGTTTATTTGGTCAATCTTCTTTTATATCCATTACCAAAATTTATTTGGATTGAAATTAAAAAGCTATACAAATCTTCCACTTTAAGACCCCGTCAATACTTCAGATTATGTTGGTTAGGATTGTTTAGTTTTTGAACGGGGCCATACAAAATTCTAAATAAAGCATTTAGATGTGCCTGCAGACTATAATGAAGCATTTTGATGGGCCGGAACACTAAATGTGAGAATGTGTTTGGTTTTTGCACCATTTCACGCACACTTTTTCAGATTTAGTGTGTACTTAGCTTGTAGGCAAACCGAAATGTCAATCTGAGATTCCGATCTTGGTAATGGAGTATTTTTGACGTCTAAAGTGCATACGTGTTGATAAGTTTGAGAGTAAATATACATTTTTGCATCAATCAGACAGAGATTAATGCAAAACGAAACACAACCTTCTTAAAACGAAAGATCTAATGTCCAAAGCTAAGATAAGCCGGAATATACATGACCAGAGTGTTAACCCCTTTAAACTGTGTTGACGGAACATTTCAAGCTTAACGACCAATTCAGATTTCTGAAATCATTATTTCGTCGCTTGAAATTTTGTCCGAAAATCCTTATTTTCGTCAAAATAATCTTTTAAAGAGTGAAATTTAACGTAGTTCGAGCTTACGTAATTCACAAGTATTCTACCAAAGCTTGGATGCAAATATTGTTTGTTTAGTCCGAAATGGCAGAAGAAACTTCTTGCTACACAACATTAGCCGCGTTTTATTATCACCATGATCTGATCTGGATCTTGGATTTACATGCATTACAACAACAACACAAGATCCTGCTTTGTGTTTGGATCTCAATTTGAGATCCAAAATTTAATTCTTTTTTTCACAACAAGGAGCGCTCTATCATTGTGATTTCACATGTAAATGTTGGTATCATTGCAAACAAATTAAATAAAACCTGTATTGCCATGTAAACATTTTAATTTGACTGAAATAAAATATTTTTTTAAATAAAAAGCGAGAAGCTTTATATTTATTTATTTGGTATATAATCCATGAAATAATTAGATATTTTAACAAAACTAATTAATTGGTGAAATTCAAATAATTAAGTCCAAAAAATGTATATTTGACATAATTTATGGGTAATATTTTGCCCAAAAAAAAAGGAACAAAAAAAAATCATTGAGCAAAATATTCTATGGGCAACCCTGCTTTAAATGTCAAAAAACATAAATAAAATCGAGAAAGCTGCAGCAGAAAAAAATGTTAAAAATACTTTTGCATGTGAATTTTTTGAAATCATTCTTTTAATTGAAAATGGTTGTAAGAAACACTTAGGTGACATAAATTAGAACTCAGAACCGTTGGAACCATCTCAATGAAGAGAGTAGTTTTGAAATGACAGTGGTTTGTATGTAACACTTCCAAGAATTTCGAGAGAAAATCATACAAAATTCTTAAAAGTGTTACATACAACCCACCGTCATTTCAAAACTACTCTCTTAATTGAGATGGTTCAGACGGTTCTGAGTTCTAATTTATGTCACCTAAGTGTTTCTTACAACCATTTTCAATTTAAAGAATGATTTCAAAAAATTCCCATGTAAAAGTATTTTCAACATTTTTTGATTTTTGTGATTTGCACATTTTCAGAAGTTGTGGAGCTACAACTGGAACTTGAATCATCATCCATAAGATTCAATAGGGATAAAATTGAATTGTTTGATTCTTCGCATTCATCACTTTCAAATAAAAACTGCAAATTATAAAAGTTTTTAAAAGAGAAAAGAAATACAAATTTAAATGAATACTTCGATCAACCACAGCAGCTTCCATTTTGGGTATTTGTTTATATTTTTTTTTGCTTCGAAATGTCACTTTTGAAAGAACGAATTTGACACTGCTACCAAACTTTAAATAATAAAAAATATGATGATCCAATGCTGTTTTATTATCATGATCTGATCCGGATCCGATCACGGTGATAATAAAACGCGGCTATTAATAGGAATGAGAATTTTCCAAATTTTACAAAACGGTTTTCAAAACTTCGCCCTTTTAGATGGTATTGAATAGTTTCAAAGTACAATAAGTAAAGTTCGAAATTGTACCAAATATGTTACCAATCTCTTAGTATTTAAGAAATAAAAAATTACTCAAAAAATAACTTAGAAAAAAATGGAAAGCTTTTAGCTGAAATATTACCTACAAGTTTCTATAATACGAAGACGAACTCTACATCTATAAGATGTATACGATTTGTAGTGTACAGTATAGACCGTATAGTATAGTACAACTTGCATATGGCAAAAGCATCGAGCAAGTGGCAAAACACCTACAATTTCTTAGGCCAAAACCAGATTCTCATATATTGTTGCCAGGCGGAACCGTGGAAATAGTGCACTACGTACATATTTGGATCTAAACTTTTCGTTTAGGGGATGGGGCTCTGTTCCGGTGGTTGCTGGGAAAAGTCAGGCTTGAAACTTGAATATGGGCTGATGGGCTGTTCACAGGACCATCATACCAACAACAAGGCAACGACGATGAAGGAAAAGCAAAATATTGCTCTTGTCGTCGTCGTTGTCGTAGTCGCTGTCGTTGTCGTTGTCGTGGTCGTCATTTGAAGGCAGGTACATAGCCTTGGGTGTGCAACGACGAGTAAGCTGTACTATACGGTGCGTATCGCAAAATTTAGACAGCAGAATGAAAAAGATAAAGGATATGCGTCTGTAGTGCCATAAAAGGAGCGACAATATTAGATGTAGTGTGGCCATAAGCCACCACCGACCCGACCGACCGATACGAGCACGGCCCAACAACCGTTCATATAGCAGCTCAGCATCAGCAACCATCTGAACCATCTGGAGTAGCTCGTCCGAAAATTATTTCCCAGGACCATCAGGATACGAAATAGCTTGGCCCCGTTGAAAACGGTTGGCGCATATTCTCTCGTTTGTGTTGTAGGCTATACATGTAGTGAAGTGTTGTGGTATTCCTGGCATTAATTGGGTGGCACTCCACCAAAGTATAGCGAGGTAAAGGAGGCTAAGAGCGAATGGATCGATTTCACAGAATGTGATTTCGTTTCGACTTGGTATAAATGCGACAATGGCATGGCATGGCATGGTGGGGCAATGCGGTGCGGTGTGGTGTGGTGGTGTTTCGGTGCTGCTAGCTCGGTACTTGATGCTCGTGCAGTGTGGGTCGCTTCAAGGGAATCCTGTCGAGCTTTACCAACTCGCAAAATTGATTTATATTTATTATGAACTAGGATAGATACACACATGAAATCACCATAGTGCAAGCAGGACTAACCTTTCCCCTTTCTCGTTTACACCAATTGGTCGCTATACTTCACTTTTTCAAAGTCCTTGACAGATGAAGAGTGAATATGAGATTGTTTTTTTATTTCTTTCTTTTTTAGAAAGGGTATGAAATGGCGTAGGAAAACCTACTTATAATGTTTATGTATATGTATGTTTGTATTAATATATGTGTTGGGTTTTTCTTTATGCCTATACATGTGATATACTCGTACGTATGTCCATACCTCTGATTCTATAGCTTTGGATAAAGGTTGGGTTGCACTATAGAGGCAGCTGGAAAAGATAGATGGGTGAGTGCTATTGTGGGATGAAAAAAAAAAAAAACCTGCAGGATGTACATATACAGCTGTACATATGCATAGATATACTTTTAAGCTTAAAAAAGTTCCTTTTTTCTTATTTAAGTTTTGCTTTTTTTATGTCAACTTTTCTCGTATAGGGCCCATCGAACAATGTATATTTATATCGCTCTAGGTAGTCGTATTTCTCTTGTGTGATTTTTTGTTTGTGTTATTTCCTTAGCGATTTATGTTTCGCGAACTTCTTTCCTTTCCACACCGTTAAATTGGTTTTTGTTTTTTTTTGTTTTATTTTTGCTCCTTGTTTGTTCAATGAAATTATTCGCATGCGAAGGATACGCCCAAACTATTATTTTGATTTTATTCTTTATTTAGTGTATTTGGTGCCTTTTACTCTTCACATTCTATTTGTTAAAGTTTTTGTGTAGATGTATGCGTGTTGTCTGTATGAGTGTGTTAAGAATGCAGAAAATAAAACTTGCAGAAAAAAAAGGTTTACTGCATTAATTTTAAAGTGATAGAAAGTCTTTGAAGACTTAATTTTTCAATTTTTTCTTAAAGTTTAGTTTTCGACCATCAATTTAAATTCAATTTTGTTTAACTTAATTTAATTTGTTTTACTTAAAAAGCTCGGATTCTATTACATAGTAAAATAAATTTGAGTTAATTTATGTTTGTTTTCTTAAATGTACAATTTTAAAAAAATTAAAAAATTAATAATTAAATTGAATTAAGAAGTATTTTGAGAGATCTTTAAATTGTTTTTTTTTTTTTTGTTTTATTTAAAAAAAAATAGTGATTGATCTATTTTTTTCTTGGAATAAAAAGAAAATTAAACAAAAAGAGGTTGGGAGGCGACCCACACGACCCATTCCGCCTGTCGATTTGTCTTGCTTAGGGTAGGGTTGGGTCTAAAAAGTTGTTAGTTGAATTATTCTAAAAAAAATTAAAATTAACAACAATGTTTTTCACAAAGAAATAGTTTAGTTTGAAAAGGTTTTGTTTAATAGATTTTTAATCACAACAAATTTTTAAGCATTTCTTAAGTTTTTACAAATTGGATGAATGAAATTAATTTGAGAGATAAACGGTGATTTTTTAAGAGCTTGAGAACTTTAAAAAAAAAAAAACGCATAAAATTTGCAAAATCTCATCGATTCTTTATTTGAAACGTTAGATTTGTCCATGACATTTACTTTTTGAAGATAATTTCATTTAAATGTTGACCGCGGCTGCGTCTTAGGTGGTCCATTCGGAAAGTCCAATTTTGGGTAACTTTTTCGAGCATTTCGGCCGGAATAGCCCGAATTTCTTCGGAAATGTTGTCTTCCAAAGCTGGAATAGTTGCTGGCTTATTTGTGTAGACTTAAGACTTGACGTAGCCCCACAAAAAATAGTCTAAAGGAGTTAAATCGCATGATCTTGGTGGCCAACTTACCGGTCCATTCCTTGAGATGAATTGTTCTCCGAAGTTTTCCCTCAAAATGGCCATAGAATCGCGAGCTGTGTGGCATGCAGCGCCATCTTGTTGAAACCACATGTCAACCAAGTTCAGTTCTTCCATTTTTGGCAACAAAAAGTTTGTTAGCATTGAACGATAGCGATCGCCATTCACCATAACGTTGCGTCCAACAGCATCTTTGAAAAAATACGGTCCAATGATTCCACCAGCTTACAAACCACACCAAACAGTGCATGGGCAGTTCTTGAACGGCTTCTGGTTGCTCTTCAATCCAAATGCGGCAATTTTGCTTATTTACGTAGCTATTCAACCAGAAATAAGCCTCATCGCTGAACAAAATTTGTCGATAAAAAAGCGGATTTTCTGCCAACTTTTCTAGGGCCCATTCACTGAAAATTCGACGTTGTGGCAGATCGTTCGGCTTCAGTTCTTGCACGAGCTGTATTTTATACGGTTTTACACCAAGATCTTTGCGTAAAATCTTCCATGGGGTCGAATAACACAAACCCAATTGCTGCGAACGGCGACGAATCGACATTTCACGGTCTTCAGCAACACTCAACTGAGGAAAACCGGAAAAAGTTTAAGCAAGCCAGGAAGGCCTGCAACGCCTATAGTCGAAGGGACAAATTTTTACATGAATTTTTTAGAAAAAATACGGCGAAAAATACTACAATGTCACAAAGGCAGTAAGAATTTTTGGTCTTTTGTAAAAACATGAGGAATTCTTCCTCTTCTTCGGTTCCTACGCTTGTTGTCAATGACACTCCTTTAGTTAGCTCTATTGATAAAGTCAACTTATTTGCAAGGCACTTCGTCAAAATTCCACCTTACCAGATAGTGTAATGACTCCCCCAGTTCTTGAACGCGTAAATGAATCTATGGGACCAATCGTTTTTCGTACTCGTACTGTAGCGAGAGTTCTTAAAGATCTTAACATTCATAAATCCGCTGGCCCAGATGGTATCCCCGCTATTATTCTGAAGAGGTGTTCTTCCACGCTAGCAAAACCATTGCGTAAGCTTTTCAATCTTTTCTATTCTTCTGGGCTCCGTAGTGTGAAAGAAGAAAATTGGGTATCTTTTACCGAAAGGCATAGAGATGACCCATGTGGGGGAGGAGAACCCACGAGATAGGGTGTATTAAAATGGGAAGTATAGTCCATGATACGTGGAAAAATAGTGTAGGGGCGCTTATGCGATCTTTGTTCCCTAGGGCTGAGCAATTGGATGCCCCGTGTCGGCGGGCGGGCTGCCAAGTGCTCCTAGATAAGATTTTGTTGAAATCGAGATAGCAGTAGCTATGCTCAAATCGAAGAAATCTCCAGGTTTTGATGGACTGACTGGCGAAATGGTGAAAGCCATATGGTCAGCTGTTCCGGAATACTTGGAGATTCTTTTTGGAAGTTGTGTTAGGCTAGGGTACTTTCCCTAGGAATGGAAGTGTGCAAGGGTACTTCCGCTTCTTAAGTCTCTTATCGCGGCATCAGCCTCCTTCCAGTGCTTGGCAAAGTACTGGAGAGAGTGATGGTGAATAGACTGATGGAAGTGGTGCCTGAGCCATGCCCATTCCAGTTTGGCTTCACGCAGGTTGTAGTGTAGTTGACGCTTGGATTCATGTCCAGCGTCATGTTAGGGAATCGACGGCAAAATACGTATTGGGTATTTTTGGCCTTCGATTACTTAAATTGGAATTCGGTCAGGTCGAGGTTAGTCGAGGTCGGTTGTCATGAACTGGCTCTCTGGGATAGCTATTTCTCGAATAGGAAGGCCAGAGTAGTTGGTAGGTTAGATGAAGTGTCGGTTAGGGTAGAGCGGGGTTGTCCGCAGGGGTCGATTGCAGGTCCATTTATTTGGAACCTGATGATGGATCCCCTGCTTGTCAGTGTTAGCACTGAATTCGAGCGCGTTAGTTGTAGCGCTTTTGCTGATGATCTCCTTGTTCTTGTTGAAGGCCAATCTCGTGCCATCATAGAGCGCAGGGGCACGGAGGTCATGAGTAGAGTGCGTGCTTGGGGCGAGAATGTAGGTGTTGAAATAGCGGTCGATAAGACGTCCATAATGTTGCTGAAAGGCAAATTATCGGACACAAGAAATCCTACTGTAAGAGTTGGCGAAGATTCCCTAAGCTATGTGAAGAAATTTACGTATCTTTGTATCACCTTTGATGAGAGGTTGAATTTTCTCCCACATTTCACCTGGGTGAAAAATAAACTGAACGCGGTCGTGCAGGTGGTTAGGCGCATTCTCGTTAAGGATTGGGGCCTAACCAAGAGGGCAGTTCGCTGTGGTTGCCGTATGCGGAGCTAAATGGTGTTTTAAAGGTACTGTTTAACACCTATGGCCCTTAGAATACAAGAGGTGCAAGATAGACCTCGCTCTTTAACAAGGGGTGCAGTTCATGCCTTACACATGACTGTGAAAATTGTACTGGGGTAGTACTTGTACTGACCTGGGGTGTTGACCAACACTCTTCTTGGTCCTGATATTGTGGGTAGGCCCACCGTGAAATGAGTCCTAAACGGAAGGTGTTCACGTTAAGCATGTCTATAATATCTTCTGGGCTTGTTCCGAGTAGTTGGAAAACTGAATTTGTTCAGCCAATCCCAAAAAAAGGCGAATCTTCTTCTCTCACAAATTACCGAACGATAGCACGAACGTCATGGAAACGCTGATTAATTATCAGCTTAAGAAATATCTTGAGGAACGGAAGCTTCTTAATGACCGGCAATACAGCTTTCGTAGCAATAGGTCCACTGGTGATCTCATGGTTCATTTCACCTTACAGTGGAACAAATCTTTACATCGTTTTGTAGACAGAAAGATTATTGCACTTGATATTTCAAAGGCGTTTGATAAAGTCTGTCATCTTGCTCTCTTATCGAAAATGCGTGCTTTCGGTAGCGACGAATCTCTTCTTCGTTGGATTAGAAATTTTCTTTCGAACCGTTTGATACAAGTTGTTTTGGACGGATTCAAGTTTGAAACTCATAAAATAAATGCTGGTGAGCCCCAGGGCTCCGTTTTGTCTCCGACCCTCTTCCTCATTTTTATAAATGATTTCCTGTCTGCTACTTCTAATCCAATACATTGTTTCGCTGATGATAGCACTCTTAGCTTTTTATATTCGTTTCCAGACTCACAACCCTGCTCTTCGGATGTCGAACTGCAACGGCAAAATATGATAAGCTCATTAAATTCCGACCTACACAGCATTGTACAATGGGGAATAAAAAATCGTGTTGAAATTAATGCTTCGAAAACGCAATGCTGTCTTGCATCGTTAAAGCGAGATATCAACGAAACGGAAAATCGTGACATCCTCGGAATGTGCATCACCAACCACCTTTTGTGGAGCGATCACATACATGCTGCAAAAATGCAGAGATTTCTAGGATTTTTGAGACGTTGCAAGAAATTTGTCTCTCTCTCTGATCTAGCTACAATCTACAAAACCTATATACGTCTGAAACTTGAATATAACTCTCATCTCTGGGCTCGTGCTCCAATAACTTATTTAAGCCTCTTGGACAGAATTCAAAAAAGAGCTTTTAAAATAATTGGTGACATTAACATCATCAACTCGTTTACATCACTCGAACATCGACGCAAGGTTTCTTGCCACACCCTTTTTTACCGTTATTTTAACGGACTATGCTCTAGTGAAATAGCCAGTTGCATTCCTCTCCTTAAACAATTTAACCGTAATACCCGTGCTTCTAGGAATGCACATTAGTATAACCTCGAGCCCAACTTCGGTCGTAGTGTCAAATACAGAGATTCGTTCTTTAGCCGTACTACGCGAATATAGTTCTCTAGACATTTTGCCAGATTTAAAAACGTTTTTTTTTTTCGTTGCAGAAAATTGTTTTGAAGATGAAAATTTAAAAAAAAACCGTTAATTGGATTTTTGTTTTTTATTTGGTATCACGTTACAATATAATTAAAAATTCATTTAAGTCTCTAGCTTCATTGGTTCGTGAAATATTTAGGGTTAACCAAAATGTTCACCTTTTTTTGAACCATCAACACAATTTTGTTGAGAGCTCTTTCTTCATTATTATCTGTATATCAAAATTTATTTGAAGTCGATGTCTTTTCTGGTTCTTGAGATATGGACGATGACAAAAATGTCACCAACGTATGGACGTACGAACGTACGCACGTCAAAAAATGTCAAAATTTTCAATTTGACAAATCGGACCCATTACAATAACTTCCTATGGGAAGTTGATAACTAAATTAGGTGGCGCAACGGTCCATTGAGAACTAGGGCCTATTGACTAACAACTCTTAACCATTCCAGTGTGAGAGTACTGTTGGCAGGGGACGTATAGTTTTAGACCTAATCCAAACGGCTCATTTGAGCACTTTTCATGACAAGAATTACTCTTGTAGGATTTGTCAATTCTTCGCAAGAGTTAGTACACGTGAAAGAACTTTAGATGGCACAGGCAAGGATTGAACCCAAGACCTCTGGCATGACAGTCTAACGCACTCACCATCATGCCACGGGTATACAACTGAGTTGTGGTATTGGTTACAGATATTGTAAGGGCTGTGCCTCGAACCACTGAAAATATCGCTGCTGTGAGTAAAGTGTTACCGAAGACCCGAATATGTGGAATCCTCGTCGTTCTCAGGAGTTATAGGACTGTCTTACGGATTATTATGGCGTACCGTTAACAATGTAGATGCGTCGAATGGGTACTTAAACAACAGGTGGGGAACGGCGAGTTTTCGAACAAAATTTTCTTCTGAGACGAAGCACATTGTCGTATTTGGGGTTCTGAGAATCCTCAAGTAATTGAAGAGAGTCCGTTAAATCTACAAAAAATCACTGTTTAGTACGCTCTTTGATCCGGAGGTGTGATTGGACCTTACTTTTTCGAAAACCAAGATAGAACGACTGTCACTGTCCATTCGGAGCTTTACGATAACCGCCTTTTTTTTGCCTGCTATTGAAGAATACAACTTGGAGAATATGTGGCTTCAACAAGACGGTGCCACATGCCACACAACTCGAGCAAATATGGTTTTATTGCAAGAGACATTTCCTGGCCGCGTAGTTTCTCGTCGTGGCGATATCAACTTGCCACCAAGAAGCCAAAATCATTGGTTTGTGTTCAAACTTGGAAATTAGCGTTTTGAGCTAATTCGCGTTAAGCTTTTTTTTTTATTTTGTTTTCTAAAATAAAAACAACAGTAGTCCCCATACTGTTTTTTTTTAGAAAAAAAAGAATATTCGTATTTTCTCAAAAAGGAATTGATTTTTATCAAATGTTGCCTAACATTTTTTTCTTGACTTAGCTTCTTTCAATAATACGGCTCAATAATTTTTAGCGAAAATTAAATGTAAAACTTATATTAATTTACTTTAAAAATCTGCGTACTAAAATTATTTTCAAACTAAAACCGAACAATTATATAAATAAAAAATTAATTTTAAACAATTTCATAAATCAATGCTTTTTTCACTGATTACATGTCATTTAATTTTTTTTAAGACAGGCTTCATTTATTGGTAATTAATAAAAAAATAAGTTCTGTTTGTAAATAGTCTTTGGATACTGGACTAAGTTCGTGGGATCCAGTCGTGCAAATTTTTGTTTGGACAACAACTTTCTCGGGAATGTTTAATCGTTTCTGTTTTTACTTTATTCAACCCAAAGAATACCTATTTTTCAGAGGAGCACCTTTCTTCTGAAGTAATATTGTATTTTATTTTCCAATGGAAAACCAATAATGTATCAAAAAGGCCGACATTTTGATTTATTTATAATAAGTAAGTGTCCCAATCAGCGCACCTTAAAAATAGTAAATCAATTTAATTCTCTTCTTAGTCGTTTGTTTTTCATTTTAACGTTACTTTTTAATCTATTTCGTTAAGTTCCCTTTGGCTGCATTTAATGGCCAAAACAATTTGAAGAAAAAAATGGCATCAACACTAGCCATTCGTTTACAATATTGTAAAACTTGTTTTGCAAATCACAAAACACAAGCGCAAACGTCATTGTGGCGCTGTTGTCGTATACTCGTCGGCGTACTTCATGCAATGTCATTGACTCCATGATTTGCTGACCCCTTTCATTGTTTTTCTACATTTTTCCACTTTTTTCATTTTCTAATGTCTGGTTTTGTGTGTTTTATTTAATTTATATCCACTGATGATGGGCTGGAAAGGCAAACAAACAAACTTTATTTCACATCGAGACACATAAGAGAAGAAGATAAAGTCGGAATTATGTTGCAAAAAAGATTTTAAGTGTCGCTATATTATTCTTATACATAAATTGCAAAATCTTTAATTTTCGATTTAAAAAAATAAATAAATTGCATTAAAAAAAAATGGTGCATTAAAACAAGTTTAGGAATAATGCAAATGATATGACAGCCCCAAAAGTGACAGCGGCAGAAATAGTGGTCTATTCAAAATGGAACATCTTATTAGAAAATTCTATACAAAAAACAAAACCAGAATGTGATCAACTTCAGACACTTACAATAAATATTAATAAATATTATTTAATTATGGAATAAAACACTCAAATCGACTTACTTTTTACTTAAATTTCAATTTTCATCAAATAAAAAGTTATACTTTGATTTAAAAAATTTCTTAGAACATGTGCTAATTGTATGACCACAATAATTTGAATGATACACATTGTTTGCGTTTAGAAAAGATAAGAGAATAACTAAGTAACGGGATATTTGAAAGAAATAACAGGGTGATACTACCTAGAATTTCAAAATATAAAACTTTTTTTTTAAATTATTACTTCTCATTATTAAAGAGTATCATGAACCGAAAAAAGGCTTTTTGAGCTAATTCTTTGTCCAACAATGTAGGTCTTAATTTATTTTAAAACATTTAAAGCCATTAGCCTTATCTACTGGTTTGTATTCAGCAGTCGATCTTTTTGTCCAAAACTCTATGGCCCCAATTAAAAATATCATATTGCCGAAAACAATAGTATTAAAATTTTGTTGTTGTACGGTTTGTGCAATATTACCGAACCTTTGGGTGTTGAAACTTTTTGGGTTTTATGAAATCGGAAATAAAAAGAAGCGTTTGGATTTATTGCCCAATAAATTAACGCTTTGATGATAAAAATGTCATATCGCCTAAAAAATTGCTCTATAGCTCAAAAACTTAAAAAAATGGCACAGAGCCCAACACGAATTTTATATAGTCCAAATGATTTTTAAAGGTGGCGAAACAGTCTGTTGAAAACTAGGGCCTAGTGACTTACAACTCTCAACCATTACTGTGTTCAAGTACTGTTGTCAGGAATGGAAGGGTCCTACGGCTAATTTGAGAAAGCATTTTTCATGACAAGAATTACTCTTGGAGAATTTGTCAATTCCTCGCAAGAGCCAGTACCCGTGAAAAAACCTTAAATGGCATAGACCGGGATCGAAGACCTCTGTCATGACAGTCCAAAACGCCGAAATTACGAATTGATATATTGCCCAAGAAATGCCGCGTTTTTCAACCTTTGGGAAATCTGACATTGTTTTTGGGCTTTTTATGTCATTTTATAATTTGGGTTACATGCATGCCGCTTATCGATGATCATCGTAATGTCTAAAATAAATATTACAAAGTCCAACCTCTTGGACATAAAACCCAAATTCAAAACTAAAAATTAATTTGGGCCTTCTTTTATTTAGAATTTATTTTGGCGTTTTTTGTGTTTTTTTTTTAACTTTTTGGGTTTTGTGACCAATTTTTGGCCTTGTGACACTTTAGGATTTGGGCGTTTGGTTTTACATTACCACTGTATTTTAACCTTTAACATTTTGAAAGTACTCAAAACGTCATTAGGGCGCGTTAGATATAGACTTATTTAAGGGGAGGTTCATACTTTGCCTAAAAAGAATTTACGAAACAGAAACAATGCCAACATCCTTCAACAAATCAATTATCTTTCCGATCTTCAAAAAAGGTGCCGCTAGTCTTCTATCTAACTATCTTGGGCTTTCATTTTTAGATACCCTCTACAAATTATTCACCTCAGTTCTTCTAAACCGCCTCACTACTCAATGAATTCCAGGCCAGAAACATTAACATATTAACAGAGAAGCTCTTATTCACAAACTTACTGCCATCTCGATGAAAATGAATACAATTATCAAACTTTTATACCAAGATACAGTTGCCGCCGCATGGGATGGAAGCAGTACCTCTAATTTCCTTAGAACGAGCAAAGGGGTGAAACAAGGCTTCGTCTAAGCGCTCGCTTTTTGTTTTGTTCTTAAATGACCTACATTCTGAAATCCCCATCGGAATACATGTGGAAAGAATCGGTATAAATGTTCTTTTGTGTGCTGATGATATTGTAATTTTGGCTGAGAGTCCAGATTTACTTCAAACAATTAAAGTTTGAACCCTGAAGTTAATCTTGAGAAATCTCAAATTGTTATTTTTAGGAATGGAGGCCGAAGAGCATTAAGTGAAAAATGGAATTTCAAAGATGTAGAAGTAAAAATAACAAACCATTATAAATACATATCTAATATGTCTTGGTCTGAACATCTGACAAAGAGGCTTGAAACATCAAAAAATGCAATCAACGCAACCTGGTCTAAGTTCCTGAAAAATAAGTTAGTGTCACATTCAGCAAAGTTTAAAGTCCATAACTTAGCCGCCAGATCAATTATGTATTACTGTGCTCAAGTATGGGGGTACAAAGAGTACATACAATGTGAAAAGCTTCAAAGCTTTTTCGTCAAAAGATTTTTCAACCTACCAGAAAATACACCAAACTACGTTATAAACATCGAAACCGGTCTTCCAAAAGCGTTTTTTTACTACCGTTGAAATAAATTTGAAATATTTGCGAAAAGTTTTCAGTCTACCCAGCTCTAGAATATTTATTGGGCTCAGGAATGGTCATATAAATCGTAAAACTTTAACCTGACAGACAACTTAAACAAGTTATTGTTCTAACTAATTTTCAACACCAGCATTATCTTGTTTTTATAACCACTTTTTTAAGAACATACAATTTTTAATCTATCGATCTATCTAGACTTATTTAATAACTAAGAATAGCCCATTATTTACGCAGCAGCAGCTGGTTCCGACTTCTTGTGATTTAACACCTTTAAATTTTGTTTTCTTTGATTGTAGAAGTCTGCCCCACAACCCATTCAAGACTTTAAAGTTGGAATTCATGAAGCTATTGATTACTGCAATTATTTATAACACCAAAATTTAGATTACATTTCCATGTATACAAAAATTTGTAATTCTAAATTACATCTTTAAATTATGTAATGAAACAATTTAGTTAAAAATTTAAACCAAAGTGTGCACAAACATTTGAACATCACTGTAAAAATGTTTGTTCAATTCTGTTCGCGAACAGTATAAATACAAAACAAATGCTAATTTATGTGTATGCATTTTCATGGACCTGTGCATGTATGAATGCTTTCATATGTGCGAAAGAGAAAACAATTTTTTTTCAATCAGTAATTAATGTGTTTTTTAAAGTAGACTCGTATCGTCCCCGCATGTTTATTGTTTTGGCATTTCAATTTCAGTTTTTAGAGAGTTCTCTCAGAGTTAGGATGTCACTGTCGTCGTCGTCACAATGGAACATGGAAAATACGTTAAAATTAATCGATGATTTCCGCGAAAATCCTTGTTTGTGGGATCATACACTACCTCCATTACAAAAATCTCGTGACAAGAGACTTAAAATTTACAATGAATTAGCTCAAAAATATTGTGTTGGTGTAAACGAATTGGTGAAAAAACTGCACCACCTCAAATTTCAATTCCTAAGAGAACTCAAGAAATTAAGAGAACATGAAGCCGGTGAAAACGATGAAGCATGGAAAAATAAGAAATCTTCATGGTTTGGATTTACGCCATTGTTGTTCCTATTAAATCAAACATATCATGAAGGAGATGAAATATCGAGCTTGGCTTATGACACTACAGATCTTGAAATTAAGTCATCATTAGATGTGAGTTTTTAAAAGAATATATTTTTGTTTTCATAAATTTTCAATTAATTCAATAAACAGATGTTAGAGGCCGTTGATTGCAGTGAAACAGATAACAACACCAAAAGCATTAGTTCACAAGCCCAAACCGGTGTTGATCGCACTGAAATAGATCACAATACCAAAATCATTAGTTCACAATCTCAAACTGTCATTGAAAAATCATCTGTCAAAACTGAACCCATCAAACTTGAAAATGACACTTTAAAGTGCATGAAAAGCCTTATAGATGTCGTTAATAAACATGATGAATTTTCAGTTTATGGTGATTATATCGCCGATAAGATGCGAAATTGTGGAAGAAGCCAAAAAGAAATTCACATTGCACAACATCATATTGATAATGTAACATTTAATTTGATAATGGGTGTCTATGGACGAGGAGCTACGATAACGCCACCGTCATCAAATGGTTCAACTTCAAAAATTCCTAATTTTGCACTAAAAGAGGAAAAGATGTGAATTTTACCTCAGATTATTTTTTTAATTTATGTCAAATAAAATTAATAATATTTTGTAAGCAATTAACTTGTATTTATTTATTTATTATTCAATGGATGCCTTTGGGAGGAATTAAGTACAATGCAATTACACTACATCAAAAAATTGCACGTCCAGTAATTAAAAATAAATGGGGTTCCCTTAGACTATGAACTTCCTACCACAAATCTGAGCTTATTGACTTTATTTGATAAAATTATAATGTATAATAGGAAATGCAACAAAATGTTCGAGCTTTGCCTCATGGTTTTTTTTATCGTTAGTAGAATTTTGCCAGGGATGTCGAAAAACAAATGTTCGTACACTTCTCTGTTCTCTATCAAAATGGAAATAACGGTTCTTTTTTAAATGTAAATTGTGTACTGTAATGATATTGCGACATCAATTGTTTTTTTTTTTCTTTTTAATTTTGTTAAGTTTATTTTGAAAATGGAGGCTTTTCATAAAAAAGTACCTCTTGAAGAAAGAAACCTGATTTTTAAACTAAGAAACGACGGAAAAAGTTATGCTGAGATGAAGTCAACTATTGTTAGACCACGGTCTACAGTTCAATATGTATAAAACAATTATTTGAAAACAAAATCTTTGAAGTGGCCCCAAGAAGGGGTCGAAAATAAATACTAGACGCTCATATGGAACGATAAATTGAAAGAATGGTAAAGACTGACCTCAAGTTAAGTGCTTCTAAAATAGTTGCTGACATTCAAGCAAATGATGGAATATCGCTTAACCCTCAAACTGTTCGGAACTCTCTCCATTCAAAGGGATGTAATGGTCGCACTGTTAAAAAAAAAACCTATATTTCAAAAGCAAACATTTCAAAACGCTTGATCTATGCGAATGTATACGTTTGGAAACCAGATGATTTTTGGAAGAATGTGTTATTTCTTGACGAGATCAAGCTTAATGTCTTTGAGTCAGACGGAGGAAACCAAACACAGCATTAGATGTGAAGAATTTGCAATCAACGGTAAAACAGGTCCAATTGTGTGGGAAATTCAGTTTTTATAGAAACGACAATAGATAAAAATAAATATTTACAAATTTTAAAAGAAAATTTGAAAGCCAGTGCTTTTAAAATTGGCCTTAAGGACGAATTTGTACTTGTGCAAGACAACGATTCTAAACATTCATCAAGGATAGTAAAGGAGTGGCTCCTCTATAATGTTAAATCGCAATTGCCTCATCCTCCCCAATCCCCAAACCTTAATCCCATTGAGCACCTTTGGGATTATTTAGGAAGAAAGGTCCGAGATTCAAAGATAAGTAATAAAAACCAGCTACAAGACGTTATATTGGAAGAATGGAATAAAATTTCTCTTTATAAAAAACCGCCTTCAGGATGTAATAAAAGCAAAAAATGATCACACTTGCTACTAAAACTTACTTACTAAGTGAATTAAAAGTACATACTTGAGAAATTGGAAAGAAAATCAAGTTCTTAAAAAATTATAAGGACTTTTTACTTCAAAACTTCCTAACATCTTCGTTCCATTGATGAAATAAGCCGCCTGCACTGCTCTACGGGTATAGCCCTCCAAGCAGCTTTTTATTATCGTTATTACCTTCGAAAGAACATCATTGTTGGAGTTATTTTAGAGAGCAACATCTTTTTAACATCGGCCCAAAGATGCTCTATCGGATTAAGGTCTGCACTTGATGATGACCATTCCAGAACTTGTATCGATTGGTCCCTAAAGAACTGTCGTTGTCTTGCTGAAACTTCCATATCACTGGCATGTTTTCATCGGCCCAATCCACTAATCGTTCCTTAAGAATGTCAATATATTTAACGGCTGTCAGCGATCCATCGATTCGATGGATTGGGCCAACTCCACACCACGAGAAACAACCCCAAACGTTAAGCAATCCGCTTCCATGCTTAATTACTGGCAAAACGTATTTAGGGTGGAACGCTGTTCCTTTTGGCCTTCAGGCGTATCGTGCACCATATTGGCCCATCCTTTTTATTTTAGTTTCGTCACTCCACACTATGTACTTCCATTCGTTTGTTGTCCAGTTGGCGTGTGATCTTGCGAACTCTATTCTAAGTCTACGTTGCCTTGCGGTTACTAATGGTTTCTTCCGAGAAACACGACCATGCAACCCAACTTCTACCAATCTTCTTCTGATTGTGCGTCGCCCTATCGGGACATCAAATGCTACCGAGAGTTGGCGTTGAATCTCTGTGGAGCTTATTTTTGGGTCTTTTTTGGCCAGCTTACTAATCACTCGATCTGTTTGGCTGCTTGTCTTACGGGCCCGTTTTTTACACGGTACATTTTCAGCAGTCCTGAAGTATTGAAAATGCTAAATTGCATTAAAAACTTTCTTTACAGAACAATTCATTTGAGATGTAAGCTTTCAAAGCTGAAGAATCGCTTTCCTTGTAGGAAGATCACAACTCTTTAATTTTCCCATTGCAGTTACCTCCAAAATTTAAGAATTATTCTCTAAAAACATTGCAGACAATTCAGAATTTTCTACTTACCAATGCGAAATAAAAAGATTATTTTTATTTCACCCAAATCAAATGTAATTTAACTGTTTCTAATTATCTGACCAGTTGAAACGAACACTTTTTACACTCTACCTTGATTTTATTGTGTACTTTGCAAAGACTTATGCACAAATGATGCTTTTTCAAACAATCATCTAATAACGCTTGCATTACACCGTTTTGGATACCGCTATTCTAGTCACACATGATAAAGTGAATGTGGAAATGACAAGCAAGTAATGTTTCTAATTAGTTGTCCACAGCTGTATTCAACAGGTATTTTATAATAATTTTGCATTAACATTTAGATGATAATTTGTGTACATTAACTTTTGATGTTCACTGTATTATTGTTAAGTTTCAGCCTTTTTTATTACCCACCAGAACCGTTGGATTTGGATAGGATACCTAAACTACTTTTTCCATTTTTGTTTGCAAACAGTATAAAGACAAATACGAAACGAAAACATGTCAGATTTGTGTTCGTTAAGTGCGAGAGAGATAACCATTGTCTATATTTTTGATTGTATAAAATATACTAAAGCATTATTACTCATCATACCCGTTTTTATGTTAGTATATGTGCACTCGGTTTATTTTTAAATTTAGTTAGTTTTTTGACAATTCTTTCGCCGACAAGATGTCAGTATGGAATACGGAAATAACATTGCAATTAATCGAAGATCTACGTGAAAATCCTTGTTTATGGGATTCGAGTTCACCGTTATTTAGATTTCGTAGTAAGAAAAGTGAAATTTATAAGGAAATATCCAAAAAGTATTCTGTTAGCCCATTTGAAGTGGAGAAAAAGCTGCAAGGTCTTAAATGTCAATTTCGAAGAGAACACAAGAAAATAAGAGACTCCCATAAAAACACTAGGCCTAAATGCAATTGGTTTGGATATACACCCTTGTTGTTTCTGTCAAGTCAAATAGATGATGGAGTCGAAAAAAGTGGCTGTGACACGACCGATATTGAAATTGAATCAGATGTGAGTTCATAAAAACATAGTTTTTCATATTTATTTACGGGTTGTTCAAAAAAACAGGACATTCAAAGAATTTTATTGAAAATTAATTCTTTAATAAATTTACAGATGTTATATGATTCGATGGAACCTGATGATGACGATGATGAACATCCTGAAGATAAAAGTGAAGTGGAAGACCGCTCTTTAACAAACAAATCAATTGGGAAATTTGAACTTGAACCAACTAACGAACTTGCCAAAGACACTTTGCATTGTATGAAACAGCTGATAGATGTCGTTACTAAACGTGATGAATTTTCAGTTTATGGTGATTATATTGCCGATAAATTGCGAAGTAGTGGTAAAAGCAAAATGGAAATTCACATTGCACAGCATCATATGGAAAATGTTGCATTCAATTTAATTATGGGTGTTTACGGTCGAGGAGCGACAGGTGGACATGATCTAGAGGCCGACGACGACGTTGTAAATGCACCAGCGTCGATAGTTTCTAATGTAGTTGTTAAAGAGGAATAAATGTAAATTTTGTATAAATTAATATATTTTTTAATTATAATAAATATTGTATTTTTGAGAAAATTATGTGCGTTTCAATTTTATGATTTATTATTTTTATAAATGTTGGTGATTTGTAACAGAAGCATCTGCAGGTTTGGGGCTTTATTTAAAATATTGACGTAAAATATAAAACAACCTATTGTTAAGCGTTAAGAAATTTAATAGATAATAATTTTCTAAATATTTAGTTATTTACAAATTTAAACTTCTTTCGTTTGCTTTTTATTTAAAACAATTCATCTACAATTTCTAATGACGGTTTTTGAAAATCTTAAATTTTAGCAGGTTGTTCGGTACCCTAACCAATTGCACCTAAAAACCGAACTGAACTAAGATTTGAAAACCCAATATGTGAATAGATTTCTCGACTTGTGTACCTTTTTATTTATTTATTTGTAAAAATAATGAATCATATTAAATAGTTTAATACAAATAATATTTAAATAATATTTTTAATTGTGTGTTTATGTTTTTATTTTCTATCTTTTTAGGTAAGTTAATTGGATTCATACAGACTTGATTCTTCCTGACCTATTTCAAAAGTCCAAATCGTGTTGCAAGGACGCGGTAAGATGGATTAAACGATTTATACAAAAAAATTGTAATATTAGTATTTGTTCCATGTAAAGGGTTCTTCATTTTCAGTTTTGAAAAAAAATCTAAAAAAGAGGCTAAAATGTAACCCACACTGATAACTTTCCATCCGTATTCGTCAGTCAAATTTTTCTAAAAGCTAAATAAAATATTAATAACAACTTTTTGTGTAAAATACAAACATTTGAAGTCAATAGGCGTATTTTATTGGTAAATTATAGCTAGTGCAGTAATGGAAAGTAAGAGCAGTAATGGAAAGTGTGAATAAAACATATGTTCACTATTATCTTATTTTAATTCTCCATGTACACTCTGGTCCAGTCAGAATAGGGTTGAGTATGAATTGAAAGATTGAAATGACTTATGTCAGTGCCTGTCCACATTAAATTCGTAATGTAAGGTGCAAGCCGTGAGACAGGTAGATTATATGTGAGTGAAAAAAAAGAGATGGGTAGATTACAGCCCAAATGCAAACAAAATTCTTGGATTCAAGTTGAAAGATTTTGTATTGTATGAGTGAAAGATCGATAGATTTCAAGGGTGTGAGAAAGAGACTCAACGAACATAATAAAACCCAGCATTAAAAATCTAATGTAGACAGGCACTAAAAGCCAAAAGAGGGGGGTGTGAGGGGAGATTTTGTCCTTCCCCGAAAGCCCGTCTTGCCTACAAGCTCCCAGTTGCTGGCAACTCAGTTTTCCTGTGTGAAAGGGGACAAATCAACGCCAAACATTCAGCGCCACAGTTAAACTTTCTCTTCTCAAAATATATTTACACTGCGATAACTGAAGGGCGAATCATTCACAATGATAACAAAAATGACAAATAAACAATGCCGCATCGGCGAATGTGCCACTTTCACATTGGTTTGAGAGAGCCTTTACCCCCAACCAATGGCAAAAGTGTTGTTTTCGCATCAAATGTTTCGCTTTGGTTTTTGGGCGAGTCCTAACACACATCATACGTCAATAAATTTAGAGTTAGCACTGTGATTATTGATGGTTTTTGGGGTGATGTCAAGTAGTCAACGCATTGAATATTTACGTTGACAGTCTAACCGTAGATTAATATTTCAAGCCAATTTATTTTTAATGTAGTGAAAACAGAGCACAACAAAAATACGAACGCATCCCCAAATAATAAAATCCTACCAACCTTTAAGTAAAAAAATATTTCTGGAACTGGATGAAGTGTCATTCTATTCCAAGCATTTCAAAACTTTATCTGAACTATTTATATGCACTATTTTGACTTATCCGCACTTTTTCTTTGTTGTTGTTTAGAGTGTAAGATTTTGCTGCGCTGCGTATAAATTTACCAATAAAAACGCCTAATATCTCTCATAATACTTGAGTTGGAAACCATTTCTTATCAGTTTTTTGTGTTTGAAGGTTTTTGTGTTTTGTTTGTAAAAAAAATGTCACTGGATCTAAAAAAAAAATAACTAAAAGTTAGCAAGAATATTTCGCATGTGATAAAAAAAGTTTGATTGAATTTTTCTCAGACTATATATGTTAACAACAAACGTTGCATAAAATTATTTTGAACTCAAAAGCTTCATTAATGCTCGATATATTAAAATCTAACATCAGTTTTTACCTATTTTGTGTAATTCTTATTTTTTTTTAAATATTGACAGTTGGATTTTTCTGGAAAAATGTATGAATTAATAAAAATAATATTATTAACTTTCTATAGGAAGTTATTGTAATCGGTCCTATTTGTCAAATTGAAAATTTTGACATTTCTCGACGTTGCAAGGTCTCTAGAGTCGAAATAAAAGATTTTTAGAAAGATGTCTGTGTGTGTGTGTATCGAGATATCGACTTTAAATACATTTTTTTATACAGATAATAATGCAGAAAGATGCAAAAAGGACGCTCAAAAGAAATGAGTGGGTTTTTTTTTACCATAGCAATTTGAAAAAAGGTGTACATTTTAGTTCACCCTAAATACAGTACTGTGCAAAACTTTTGCAAATATAACCGCCATTCAAAAATTCGAACATTCTTATATATTAAAGTTGTTCCAATCAAATTATTTGTATTGCTCTAGACTTTTTTATGTGTCACCTTATTGTTCATAATCTTAAAGCACAGGCAAATTCTTCTAATGCACTGCTTTTACAAAAACAATAATGATTCCAGCTGTGCAAAACATTTGCAACTAGTGGCCAATTCTCTTTTCGGCTCATTTTAATAAAGGTTAATCTGATTTATTTTGAAATTGGTAATAAATACGTGTAATTTGATTTGTTTAGTTAGTTTTAGCCCGGACTTTGATCGATAAAACGGTTTTTTAAGATAAATTCTTTTTAAATTGAAAAAAAAAAAGATTTTGTTTTAAAAATCGCGGGAAAAAAATATTATAAAAAATAAAATCCAGAAATTTGAGTGCTTTAAAAATTAAAACATCACAAAAAGAAATTTCAAAGAAATATCCCATTCAAAAATCAACTTTTCGTAGAATCATCAAAAGTGGAAAGGTTTTATGCCAGTAAAAGATGATTGAAGATGAAATATTTGACAGTTGAATTGTTTTTTCTTGAACACCGATTATTTTTAATAAATATGGTTTAAAATCATGAAAATGAAAATATAAATAACTAGCATAGTAATGTTTTGGGCTCACCAGAAGATGACCATTATACCTTGTCTTGACGCATATTTTCTCGAATGAATCGAGACTCCATATAATCCGAGCTATATGGTTCGAAATTGTACTTAGGTTACCCATCAACTAACAGACGCCGCACACTGCAGGTCGGATTGCATTGTTTTCAAATAGCAAAAGAGCCATTTATGGTTAAAAAAAAGGGAAAGCTCGTTTGGCTTTTCCAAAAACTCATCTCAATTAGAGTCCCAAAAAATGGGGAACGGTCTTATTTTCTGACGAATCAAAGTATATAATATGCACGGATCGGGTAGAAACAACATGTCAGAAGGCCAAGGGGTGAGAGGCTAAATCTATAATACACAATTTTGGTCTTGGGCTGCTTCTTTGGCCAAGGAATCGGGCTAATTCGACAAGGTGACGGCATAGTGAAGTCTGGGAAATGGACGTCCCAACACGACAATGATCCCAAACACAAGTCGAGGTTGACCACAAAATGGATTGCAGAAAAAAATATTGAGGTTTTACCATGGTCCCCAGACCTAGACTCAATAGAGAACCTGTGGAAAATTGTGAAGAGAAGAATTTGAAATTTCGCTGGAATTCAAAGGCAGTGGAATGATATCCAAAAACGTTTATTAAAAACCCTATTGCTTCAATGCCCAAAAGATATATAACCGTTATAAAAAATAAAGGGTATGCAATAAAATATTAACATTTCCTTGCCTTGAAATAAGAAAACAGTTTGAAATTTAGTTGTTAAATCTACGTTGCAAATGTTTTGCACAGCAATTTGACCAACTATGAAAGTATTTAGTTATTTATTTTATGTTTAGGTGAAGAGTGTTAATTTTTTACCAACAATTATAACGTAATATCAAAAGAGTTTAGAAAACTAAAGAAAGAATTTTGCTGTTTGATTTTCTAAACGATTGTTTTTTTAAAAAGAAAAATGTTTTAGGTTCTAGTTGCAAATGTTTTGCACAGTACTGTATTTATCTTACGAACCAATAACGCCATGGACTTGAATTAAATTTTATATTATACATTGTAACGTGATACCAAAGAAATATATTTTTGGAAAAAAAATCTAACCTACGGTTTTTTTTTTGTATAAATAAAAAAAACTGAAAAACAAATATTTGTCACCTCGAAAATTTAACGAAAAATTTAAAATAATTGTGTGCAATGAAAAATAACGTTTTTAACATCTGGTAAAATTTGGAGAAAAATCAAATTGAACGTTTTTTTTTTGTCAACAAAACAAAACTTATAAAAATTGGTAAAAAAACTAATTTGACCTTTTTAAAAATATTATTATGAACATTCAGTTAAAATTAGAGACAAAATAAATTGATAGTTATTTTGTTACAAAAAATAAGAACCTACACAAAACATTACTAAAAGTTGGTAAAAATTGAGGATTAAGTCATTTTCGACTCAAATATCTAATCAAAAATTTAAGATTAAGTCTTTAAACTAATTTAATTTTATGAAAAATATTGTTTTCAAATTTTGAGAAAAATGGAATTGGCAGTGTTTTTTTTTACAAAAAATAAAAACCTAAAAAAAAAAACTAAACTTTGGTAAACTTTTGAATCAAATATGTTTTCAAAATGTAAAAATATTGGCTTCAAACTATTTTTATCTCACACAAAATAATGGTTTTGACATTCAATACATTTTTTATAAAAATGCAACATTAACGAAAACTTACTGTTGCTGTAAGCATAGCGATTTATCAATTGTTCTACTTACTTCCAAAAATAAAAAGTCTTCGGATAATTCCACCAATAAAAAAAGCGACGACGACGGTGGAGCGGATTCCAAAAAAAAAGCACGCAAGAAGAAAAAAAAAACAAACGAAGTTAAACTTTTCGTTAAGGTGGTCAGTGCTTGAATGCCCCGATACTTCTTTTATTTTATTCTTCCTCTTTCTTGTTTTTTTAGTTTTAGTACATTTTTTGTTATATTAAAAGATGGCCGATGATTTTTAGCGGCGGCAAATTTGAAAGTTTAATTTTAGTACATCTTTAGGATCTTCACATTTTAAGCTATACTCGCAATGATTTTTTTATTTACATTTTAGAATGTTATTGTTTAATTCAAGTTAAGACTTAATTACTTAATATCAAATTGAAAATATATTTAGTTTTATACCAAAAGTTAATTTAGTTATAGATTTTAAGTGAATTCAAAAAATTAATTTAAAAAATTCAATAATATATTTATGAACTGCTTTTGCTTCAACACTTACAAACCTTTAAGCAAGAAAATCAACAGACGGGATGGGAAGTTATCAGTGTGGGTCGCATGCCAGCCTCTTTTTATAATTTCAGTTAGAACGCAATCTTCAATTATTGAAAACATATTCGAGTCGAAAATCAATATTTTCCAACTTTTAGTAGTAATTCTTAAAATTTTATTTTGACTGAAATATCTTAGAAATAAAGGACAATACTGTCCTCAAAGTTGTTTTATCCTGTAGAAACTTAACTTAAAAAACTTAAACTTAATTTTTTAATTGCATACTTTTACAATTACTCTCCATAATAAAAATGATTTGGTACCAAAAATATCATTTGAAATTTTTTAATGTGCATCAATTGGAAGCCCAACGTTCAGCTTGCCTATGTATAAGCAGATCGCTTCGCACGACCCCATCCGCGGCACTAGACACATTACACTACCTAAACCCTCTTGACATATTTAGCAAACAAATAGCTGCAAGCTCTGCTATTCGCCTCAAAGCTTCGTCGCTGTGGACTTACTACAACAACCTTGTCCACTCCGTAATTCTTAGGTATTTAGAATCAATTCCAAAGCACAAAGACTACACCATCCCCCAACTGCAATTCGACAGAAATTTCCAGATTTCTATACCTCCCAGATCTTTCTGGGAGGGTAGGACATTCCTGGAAGATGGGTCGATCCATTTTAATACAGATGGTTCAAAAAGAAAAGAAGGGGTTTGTGGAGGTGTGTACTCTCAACGACTCAAATTAAGTCTCTCAATCCGCCTTCCCAATCATTGTAGCGTGTTCCAGGCGGAACTTTTGGCGATAAAAGAAGTCTTGTCCTGGCTTAAATTATATGCAGATCGCATATAAGCTCGATAATAGGTGTCATAACCGGATACTGTATAATGAAGCTGTATGGACGAGGAAGAGGGGAAAACAATACTTCATCTTCTTTGTACATGCCCTGCTCTGACTCAAAAACGCAAGAATTACCTAGAAGAATTCTTCTTTAACGATCTAAACGATCTAAATCATATCGGAATAATCAGCCTCTCACGTTTCGTAAGGGTCTCAAACTGGTTCCATTGAGCTTAGGAGCAAGCCTCAAGATTCATGTGGTAACACAATGGGCCAATAAACTGGCCTTAGTGTGTTCGTTTCCATCTTGGACAGCCACTTTAACCTAACCTAACCTATCAATCGGAAGTTATCAGTGTGGGTCGTTTTCCAGCCTTTTTTCTTTTTATCTTCTGTTTGACACATAACGGGTATTCTCTACAGCATGTTTCTTTAAAAATTTGTCAAACATGTCATACAAAAAAAAAACTAATTAGAAAAAAGTCAGTTATTGACTACTTTTAAACCTTAAACCCAAATTAATCAACACCATAAATCTATAACTGAAGTACCTATGTATGCATATTTATATAAATCTGACAGTTGCGGGTCACGATCTACTTTCTAAATGTATTCGTATAAATAGGGGTGACGAAATTTTGTCGCCCTAATTTAGCTAACACAATAAAATAGCCTTCGCGCAACCTGCCCTATTGTTTTGATATTAAGTGACACCAACAACAACTGTCACATCGCAAAGGGTGTAACAATTTAAATAATAATTTTTATTAAAATCTGACAGATGCCATCGTAGAACCACAACAAAAAAAATACAAAATGGCAGCCAACCATCATTGAGTTTTCTCAAATTTGAAATTAATACTCAGGGTCGAAATGAGTTGAGTTATAATTTAGAAGAGGCTCTTTTTTTGTTGTTGTTTTTACTACACAGCTTAGAGTTGCGTTTTTATGTTGTGTGGTTCTTGCACTTTCCTCTTCTTCGAGCATAGTATGTCAAATACCTACACATATACATATACGTGCGTACATATATATCATCATATCCATTTGCAGTGCAATGTTGAGTTTGCCATTTTATATTTATTACAATAATCTCTTTTCATTTCAATCTCTTCATCTGCATCGAGCAAAAAAGAAGAAACAAAAAAAAACAAAACAGAAGAAAATGAAATAAAAAAGACACGCGAGCTGAAGGAAACCCCTTCGCGCATTCACTCCCCCCCTCTCCGCCTACCCCCTCCGCAACCTCTTTCGGTTTTGGCGGAGATTGTGGGATACCGAAAAACAAGACCAAAAAAGAAAAGAACCAAGAAAATATGATTTTTTCCCGTTCCTTTATGTATACGTGTGTATTTGTGTATTCGGTTGCACATTAATAAAATGCAAAATGCAGTCCGCCCACCTGCCTCCGTCCGTCCACCCAGAAATTCATCGCACCATCGACCACCACCGCCTCTCTCTCTTGCGTTGTTGCGTAGAATGTGTGCTGTGCATTGTGCACCTATAAGCTTTAACTAGGGCGAACGAAGGCAGGGGTGCTACTCATTCTGCTCCACATGAGCCCAGCTGGTATGGGAATAAGATGGGAATGGAAACTCCAGGGAGGTGCAAAGAAAAAAAAAAAAGAAAAATTCTAGAATAGTGTACACATTTAGATGCAGCAGCAACCAATTTGATTAGGGGGAGAGTGTTAGGGGGATGTGGATGTGGCGGAATAAGAAGAGGAGCAAAGCAGTGAGTGAGCTGAGCTGAGCTGGGCTGAGTACCATCATCGTGATGGTTCGTTTCGTCGTGAATGGCATGGGCATGTTGGGTTGTTGTTAGAATTTAGGCAAGGAGCAACAAGAGCCAGAAACGGAGACGAACTGGCAACTGGGTACTGGGATAGGGGAGCATAGCACCCAAACAGGCGAATGAGAAGGTCGAACATTTTTCGCATTTCCTCTCTTTTGTATTTTCTATGCCAAGTGTGCTCGTGCTGGAGCTAAAGCTGACGCTGCTGCTGCTGGTGCTGCTTCTGCTGCTATTGCTGCCTATGGTGAGTGTGTGTGTTGACGATGTGATTAGGACAGGACATGCTATACAGCTGTATATGTAGGTACACACAGTTCAATATCTCGAACTTTGGGATTGAACTTTAGAGATCTAAAGCGCACTCACACCCAAACCGTCGCAGTGGGCAGCCAGTCATCCAGTCATCCAGCCAGCTATCAGATAGCAAGCCAGGCAGCAGGCATAAGCGGCAACAGCAGCATAGTTCTCTTCGTCTTCGGTGTTGTGTCGCGATGCGATGGTGACGCGGCGTTTTGTCCAGCAAAACCGTAGATTAATATATAAGCCAATCTCTTAGCCGTGTTTATTCCATTATTCTATTTCCAAGAAACTCTGAGTTTTTGCAAATTAAGAAGACAAGGAATGGATTTGGATTCCTCCATTGTGGCAGCAACTGATGGCAAAGGCATAACATTCGAGAGATGTAGGTGAAGTCGATGTCGGGGGCAGGTGCAGGGACAGGGGCAAGTGGCAAGTGGTAGTGGTGGTGGTGAAGGTGGTGGTGGCAGTGTGGTGCGGTGCGGTGTGGTGTTGGTGGTGGTGATGGTGGTGGCATTAAATAAAACAACAGATAAAAGTATCTGTGTGAAAAAAAAGAGTAGCTGTAGGAGGAAAAATGTATCTTTTTCTTGTTGTCGCACTGTTGCCTACCCCAAAAGTATATAATATACTTTTTCTACATACACACAATTTATTATTTAATTTTTTCCTTGGTTGATTTTTTTTTTCTCTTGTATTTTATTTTATTTTACTTATTTTTTTCTTTTTGTTTGTGTTTTTTTTATGTCGTTCCTTCGGGTTTGTTTTTCTTTTTCTTTTTCTTTTTGATTTTTTTTTTGTTTTTGTTGCTTTTTTCGGCGGCGACGACGACAACGACGACGATGATGATGGCAGCCAATAGCGTTGTTGAATGTGTTAGTGCTACTTGGATAACTGTTTGACTCGGTTCGGCAGTCAGCGGGTTTCCGATGTGGTTTTGGTTTGTTTTCTTCTTTCAAATCTCTCACATACAATTATAGAATTCTTTCGAGTATTTAGAAAAAAAATATCTATACTCTTGGACAATGTGAGGAAAGGAATTAAAAACAACAACAACAAAAATATTTAAAAACTACCAACCTACCTACCTAAACCTACTTAACAACACTTTGTAATATATTGTTTTTTTTTTTGTATTATTGTGAAGTGTTTTTTTGTCACCCTCTGCCACCCCCCACTTCTCCACAAGCCCGACCCTCAAATCAATTTATAATATTTTCAAAATCAAAAAACAGAAAAAAATAATAATAAAACAACAACAAGAAGAAAAATAAAACTGATCAGGGCTAAACTGCATTTTATATATCGAATCAAATCAAATCGAATCGAATCCAATCGAATTGAATATCCCCCATGTACCTAACATAGTTAATTTTGACGTATTTTGTATCTATTGGGTTGGGGTTATTGAGATGCAAAGTGAAGTGTTAGTGCAAAGTGCAAGTGCCTCGCGGTTTCACTTAAATCTGTTGCCAGTGCTGCGATTACACTTATAAGATACTTGATGAAGTTATTTTTGTGATTGAAATACACCACAACACAAGGCAAAAATAATTAGAAGGAAACAGCTTTTTTGTTCTCTTTGTTGGTGGATTAAAGTGATTTATCGATTCGTAAAAAATTCAGATTTTAATTTTATTTTTGTTTTCCTCAAATTCTGTCGGAGAGAAATGTGCAGTGAGTTGCAAAACTATTATGCAAATGGGTCACCTGACGAGCAATTTTACTACTACTATCAATATGTGAGTGAAATATGACAATATAAAAAAACAAAAAGAAAAACTACAAAATTTATATTTTAATTAAGATTTTGTTTGTTGTCCTATGAATTATTAAAATTTAATTTTTAGATGAAAAAGTAAGTAATTTATTTAGTGTTTGGGGACGGAAATCAAGTATGTCTGCTCTTATGTAGGTTTTTTTTTTTTTTTGAAAAAGTGGAATTTTCTTGTTTATGTTTCTTGTTCAACATTTTTGAATCTAGTTAAGCGAGTTAATTGTTTTTATTTTGTTTCGTTTTAGTGATTGCAAATTTCGTTTGCTTATTTTACCCTAGTTTGTGCACTTTCTTTTTCTAATTTTCTTTTCTTTTACTTGATTACTTTTAGTGTATTTTTGAATAGATACATATGCACACCATAGTTGGGTATATACATATGTACCTATGATATAAAATAAAAGTGGACAGTAATGGGGTCGAATAATATTTTTCTTTTTTTTTAATTACTTTTACTTACTTACCAACATTTTTACAGAGATGATTTCTCATCATCAAATAAAATTATCAATGCAATAAGATGTATGGTGTAACTATAAGAATTGGCAGATTTATACAAAAATAATTTCGACACAATTACATAATGTTCAAAATTATTTTAATCATTAAAATTGTTAATCAACTTGAGAATTTTTCCTTTGAATTTTGTTTGTTTTATCACCAGAATCACCAGAATTCAAAATTACACAATTTTTTGTTCTGTTCTGTTCATTTTCTTTTTTTTAAACGAAAATTCTCTTTTCCGTTAATCATTTTCAATCGGTTTTCTGAAATGTCAGTTAGAAATTTTGGGGAGAGTACGATAACTTTGGCGACAAAGTTTGATGACGGATTTGTATAGAACAGTTAAAAACAAGCATTTTTTACTATGGGAGAGGGGGGGGGGGTCTATATCCCTCCGTTTAGGCGGTAGGGGCAATTTAAAAAAATATGTACATTAAATGAAAAAAAAAAATTAAAAAATATGGGTAATACTTACACCTTATAACTTTTTTTAAAGCCAACATTTTTTTGTATTAGCTTGTTTTTAAATAAAGTCCAAACTACGCATTGTTTTTGAAAATAATAGTTTTAATGTCAATATTTGTGCAAAAAAAGTAAAAAAAAGGGTTAAAGTGTAATTTTTCAATACTTCAAAATTAATTACTACTGTTTTTATTTCAGAATTTATTGCTCTTATTTGTTTTTGATCAAAAACTAAAAACCTAGGTGATTTTATGTCTTTTAGTTTTTGAGAAAATTGAAAATTACAAAAACATAACAAACGTGCCAGGGACTATGTTAGAGTTAGAATTTGATTTGTAGTTAGATTTTGAAATACAAATTTGAGGTAAGCATGTTTTTATAATAAGTTTCTTTGTGTAAACCATTTTTAAGGGATAGAAATAGGCAATATGGTTACAAACAATACCAACTAAATGAGTGCAATAAATTGATTTAAGTAACTTTTTTTATTCCAGTATGGGAAAACCAAACACCCATTAGAAAAAAAATCGGTGAACGCTCCAAAATGCATGCTTCATGAACAAATAATGTTACCTTCTATCCTTATATATACGTAACTCATACATTTTTTTATTATTAGCAGCACTTTTATAAAACATACCCTTTAAACAATAGTAAGTTAACTTGAACTTTGGTAACTAAACATTTTTACGGAATGAATGAAAATTATATTTTGAGTTAAACTGTGGGAATTCACTTCAAAAAACTTCTTTACGTCAACAATAAACATTAGTGTCGATTATTTGATCTATTGAATGAGTTGTACATGAATTTAGAACGATTTTTTCACGTTTTCATTTTGTCATATATGTCAAAATTTTCATTTTATTTGTTCTGCATTTATTCAACAGGTTCGCTATAATCGTTCTGATTAGGTTTTTAAAACGTTGGTGTTCCTTTGATGCAAAGTTTTTTTTTTTTATAGCAAACACATATTGTATGCATCCATCAATCAAGAATGTTATGGATAAAGTATTTTTCTTTTTTTGAACTTAATATTTATTAATCAAAATGGAATTGAAGAATAGTTGCAAACTTAAATCATTAAAAACAAACTATAAATATACTTGGATTAGTTAAATTAATACAGATTTTGATAACTTGCAAACAAAAATATTTGGGCCGTTCATTAACGAAAATTTATTAGAATTCAATACCAAAAAATTGCGCTCGCACCCTTAATATGATGGTTCTTTGAACGCATCTTTGATACAATAATTTGAGGTTAATTATGAAATTTAAAGAATTTCGTAGTGATTACTCTAAATTAGTGAATTCATTAAAATAAAATGATGTTGAACATGCTTTTTTCAAGGCAAAAATGTACATTGGTTTGCTATCAACAAAATGACTGCAAAATTAAAGCTTATAACTGACTTTTTCATAGAAAAAAGTAAAAAAAAAACCTGAAAAAAAACTTATTAGCCTCCCCATTTTGTTTTTGCTTTGCAAAGTGGGGCAGCACTTTGGACTAATTGTCAAAATTACAAATACAACAGTGTAAACAAACGGGTTTGGGAGAGTGAAACGTACGAAATATTCCGATCTTGGTAAATGGAGAATTTTTGGTTGCAATATCAACTGGATTGGTCCAAAAAGCTCTCATATTCCTGGAAAAGCTGTTTCCAAAAGAGCTTTATAAGAAACTCCTGTAATTTTGTGAGAGACAAAAACCAACTCAAATGCGCCGTAGTATGAAATGGCCCCCATACCATTACTCCTCCTTTTCGATAAAAAAAGCATTCGTCTTTGCGGATGTCATGGAAATAAAAATTATACCCATCAGGACCATCTAGGTTGAACTTTTTCTCATCAGAAAACACCACATTTCTCCAATTTAAAACGTTCCCAATCTGAGTATCCCATTTCATGTGTAGACGCACGAATTCTAACCGAAGTTCCTTTCTTGCAGCGTTTGGTGTCGTTTTTTTTTAGCTTTTAGAATTTCAAGTGTAGAGCACTTAAAATAGCTCGACGAACCATTGATTTGCTGGCACTTACCCCCGCTAATTGTCTGATTTTCATTGTGGAGTGTGCTGAATTTGAGGCAATTCTTATTATTTTTCGGTTCTCGTTCGGTGTTAAGGCTGTTTTTGTCCTTCCTTTATTATTTTTCCGTAGTTAGCAGGATTTGATAAAAAATTTCGAACTGCTTTATCACTTCGTCCTATTTTACTGGCAATTTTCCGCATAGACTACCCTTCTCAATGGTAAGCCTCAATTTTTGCTTTTTCCGTCACCGTCAATATTTTTTTTTTTCACTTTAAATACTCGGAAAAACTTTTAAAACGTACACTCATTAACCAAATTTAATTTGCATTACCCAGCATTAAGAAAATAACTGAATAAATTCGTGCGTCTAACCATGTGAACCGATTTATTTGAGCTTTTTTTGAACTTGTGGGTAAAAGAGTTCAAAATAACCGTTAGGCGTCTCTCACTACTCTTGAATTTATGTTTTTTTCCAAGAGAATTTATTTACCTTTCAAATAAAATAAATGCATTGTTTGGTAGCTCATGAAAAAAAAACAAACAGAAAGACTACAATTTATTGAGGAAAAAAATAGTGCGGCTAACCATGTGAACCGCACTGTACTTACATATAACGAAATATTAAAGGAATAGACTTGTAGTAGTTTTGTTCAAATTATGTACATACAGCTGTGGACAACTAATTAGAAACACAAATTGAGTTCACTTTTAAAGCAGTATCTGTATTTTTGTTGTTTTTTTTTTGTGCAAAAATATTTTTTTTTCTAAATATGTTTTTTAAACTTAAAACAATGTTTTCCAAACATAACATTTATTTCATATAGCAGTTTTCGCGAAAAACACAGCGTTTATTGGTGGACAACGAATTAGGAACAAAGAAAAAAATCATGTCTTATTATAAAATTTATAACTTTATAATATCATTTACCTTATATTTAGCTTTAATACCTTGTTGCGAAACCTTTTTACTTCAAAACTTCGCGACATCTTCGTTCCATTGATGAAATAAGCCGCCTGAACTGCTCTACGGGTATAGCCCTCGAAGCAGCTTATTATTATCTTTAATACCTTCGAAAGAACATCATTGTTGGAGTTATTTTAGAGAGCAACATCTTCTTAACATCGGTCCAAAGATGCTCTATCGGATTAAGGTCTGTACTTGATGATGCCCATTCCAGAACTTGTATCGATTGGTCCCTAAAGAACTGTCGTTGTCTTGCTGAAACTTCCATATCACTGGCATGTTTTCATCGGCCCAATCCACTAATCGTTCCATAAGAATGTCAATGTATTTAACGGCTGTCAACGTTCCATCGATTCGATGGATTGGGCCAACTCCACACCACGAGAAACAACCCCAAACGTTAAGCAAGCCGCCTCCATGCTTAATTACTGGCAAAACGTATTTAGGGTGGAACGCTGTTCCTTTTGGCCTTCGGACATATCGTGCAACATATTGGCCCATCCTATTTATTTTAGTTTCGTCACTCCACACTATGTACTTCTATTCGTTTGTTGTCCAGTTGGCGTGTGATCTTGCGAACTCTATTCTAAGTCTACGTTGCCTTGCGGTTACTAATGGTTTCTTCCGAGAAACACGACCATGCAACCCAACTTCCACCAATCTTCTTCTGATTGTGCGTGGCCCTATCGGGACATCAAATGCCACCGAGAGTTGGCGTTGTGTCTCTGTGGAGCTTATATTTGGGTCTTTTTTGGCCAGCCTTCTAATCGCTCGATCTATTTGGCAGCTTGTCTTAAGGGCCCGTTTTTTTACGAGGTACATTTTCAGCAGTCCTGAAGTTTTGAAAATGCTTAATTGCATTGAAAACATTTTAAGCTTCCAAAGCTCAAGAATCGCTGTCCTTGTAGGAGGATCACAACTCTTTAATTTCCCCAATCCAATTACCTCCAAAATTTAAAAATTATTCTTGAAAAACGTTTGCAAACAATTCAGAATTTTCTACTTACCAATGCGAAATAAAAAGATTATTTTTATTTCACCCAAACTTTTTACACTCTACCTTGATTTAATTGTGTACTTTGCAAAGACTTATGCACAAATGGTGCTCTTTCAAAACAATCATCTAATAACGCTTGCATTACACCATTTTGGATACCGCTATTCTAGTCACACATGATAAATTGAATGTGGAAATGAGAAGCAAGTAATGTTTCTAATTAGTTGTCCACAGCTCAGCTGTTCATACACTGCCGCTCATCTGAATAGGTTCACAAATATTTTCACCTCACTGTTGGCCTCTCTTCATATGTATTGCAATGACACATCTTTTTTATATATGTAATGAAAGAGCATCATTATGTGCTTGTTTTGAGAGAAAAAATTTTGTTTTAAATCTTACCGTTTTTCTCCAACGGTAGTTAGACTAAATGTGTTCATAAAAACAAGCATTTTTTTTTGGCTCATTTGAATAGGTTCAATAGGGTGAGAAGGGTGTTTTTTTTTCAATATACTCTATATTCATCTTCAACATACCTTTTCCCACTTATTTTTAGGGGCCCGAAAATTTAAAATCATCCATGCTTTCCCAATCGGGCCCCTGTTTGCATGTTATCTACTAATCTATCGGTCACAAGCTTGCCGATCTGGGCCCCTGATACATTTTTTAAAATTGGGCAATTCTTATTCATCTGAAACACATTTATGAATTTAATTTTGAAGCAGAACTTAAGCCATTGACTTTGCTCAATGCTATTTATTCCCTGAACTTGGGGACGATTTTCCCCAATATTTGTGTTTTTGTTTTATAATTTACAGGCACTCAAGGGGTTATTAGTACCCTTTATATGATTATATTTAAACACAGTGCGAGCATTAGGAAAATAGGGATGCACATTGGTCTTAAAGTTCTGAACATTAAAATGGGAGGGAAAAACAGAGTTGACTAAAGCATTCCACATTCTCGATGTGCGATTTAAGAAAGAATCTCTATACTTGACAGTACGCCTGAAATTGAGCTCAAGGGAAAACTGATGAGCATTCTTGGAAGTGCGAGTATTACGGCTGAATCGTTTAAGGGGTGGAATGCAACTGGCTAATTCGACAGAACATTGTTTGTAAAAATATCTATACAACAAAGAAAGGCATGAAACATTGAGGCGGTGTTCTAGCGATGTAAATGTTTCGATTATAGTTCTATCGCCTATCATTTCTAAAGCCCTTTTTTGTATTCTATCCAAGAGATTTAAACTTGTTTTAGGGGCATCTGCCCAGATATGAGAATTATATTCAAACTTTGGACGGATAAGGGCTTTGTAAATTACAGCAAGATCAAAAGGGGTGACAAATTTCTTGCACCGTCGGAGAAATCCTAATCACCTTTCAGCATTTTTGGCAATATCAAATATATGATCGTTCCATAAAAGGTGATCTGTGATACACATACCAAGTACTGACAGTTGATTAGTTTCTTGGATGCAAGTGCCACTCATAGAGAGTGGCATCGTTCATTTAGCGTCCTTGCCAGAAAAAAGAATTTTCATCGTTCGTGCTCATCACAAGATCGTCTTTCCGGATGTAGGTGAAGATCCAAATGCAAAATACTCCATTATGTGCCGTAAGACAATAAAATTTCCTGAAAACGAAGAGGAATCGACACATTCGGGTCATCGGCAACACTTTCTGTGGTACAATTAAAACAATGATGCACAGGCCTTACAATACCCAGTCTCTTCAAATTTCTTCACCATTTTGCCAATTGCTTGCGTAATCTAATTTTAAAGCACGATAGTGGCTGTGCCAGAATCACCTTTTTTGTAGTAGATTATAACAAAAGCGATCCATTTTCGTAAATTGGTTTAACAACTTAGTTTGACAGATGTCGAATTTCAGCCCTTTACTTTTGAAACCGCAAAATGTATAACCTGTTACAATGCGGATCCTTCTTGATCATATAAACCGTTTATATTTTAACTAAAATTACATTAGTTTGTAGATCGCCTCCTTTTACTGCTCACTGGTCAATGCGTTCTAAATGAGTAAAATACATAAAGCCTTCGAAAAAACAATAAAGAAAAAAAGTACGTATACGCCCAAGTGTACACATCCAATACCTAATCCGTTCTGGGGGACGAAACGACAAAACCATTTTTACACTACAATTTTTTGGTTTCTTTTTGATTGAATTTGTTTGTTTGTTTTTTTTTGCAATTGACCAATACATACATTAAATAAATAAGTTAAAGAAGTTCAGTGCCTAAATATGTCTCATTGTCTGTCATTCTAGAGGGGGAAATTATCCAGCCCCTCATGAACTGCAACCCTGACTCGTGAATGCTTACACGGGCCTCTGTCTCTGCCCAGCATTAGTCTGTTGTCTGTCCCTAACATGGGAAATCTGCAAATCCGGCTCGAAGGACCAAAAGTTATGTCTAAGTTTTTTGTTATAAAAAATTAGTAAAAAAAGAACAAAGAAAATAAAACATCAACCACTTTGCAGAAATGAATTTTGAATTGTATTTTTAGTCACAAGACTATGTATATATATGTAGCTTATTTGTGGACTGTATTTGATATTTTTTTAGAAGGTTTGTTTCCTTCAAATTTTGAACTGTCCTCTCTCCGTACATTGTTTCCTATTCATGTATATTCAAGTATGTATATTCAAGTGATGCCATTTCGGTTTTTTATCGTTATAAAAAAAGATACATTTTTAGTCAATTACGAACTTTAAAATTTACTTCTGCATTTCCTGTTGCCTGTGAAATTATGTAAAGGTCGCTGATCTCTAAGCATTGTTGCGAAACTGCTTGATTATTTGTTTTAAGTTTCAGCATTCCTAAGATTTACATCTCTAGCATACTTACTTTATTAGTGTAGTTTAGTTTATTCATCAAGCACCTCAATATTGATTCATTGGAAGCATACACAGTTCTATGACATGGAACACTAAAAAACGGTTGGTTTCGAACCAATCTTGCAGGAACATTAATCCCAATTAGAGCTAAAATTTGTGAACAATCAATATGATTTGCTACTATGTCACGAATGAACATAACCTCTATACTTTCTACGAATGGTAAAAGGCAAAATACCGAGTAGTTTACACCTCGTTTCATAGGTAGGAAGATCTATGTCCCATTGAAGTCTTTTCACTACAACTCTTGTTGATCGTTTTTGGATCTTTTCGATTCTAAATGAATGAAGAAAATATGAAGTATTCCAGATTACACTGCAGTATTCAAGATTAGGCCTTACAAACGCAAAATATAAAAACTTTAAGGTGTTAATTAACTGGACAACGTTATGCTTTGGCATTTGGAAATGTTCAAATGTAAACAGTTAGCTAAACACCAGTCCGATAAAAGATCAAGATCTTTTTCAGAAGAAGAAAACAATCATGTTCAGATTTTATACAACGAAATATCATCTGCGTACATCAAGCACTTTGAATTTAAAAACATATCAGGAATGTCGTTTATAAACAAAAAAAAAGAAGAGGACCAAGATGGCTTCCTTGCGGGACACCCGGAAATTTGAGGAAGTTAGTAGGTTTAAAGGCTTTAGGGTATTCCTTTTTTTCGGAATATATTTTAAGTATAGTATGAAAATATTGGCATCAGATTAGATGGTTAACCAATCCTTAATTTGCTGTAAAATAAATATAAAATCATTTTGATCTGCATAAATACAATATCTGTCTTCAAAGCCAGTTTCACACCCCACCCCCTTCAGTCGTTATACCTACTTGTACATTCAGAAATGCCCAAAAGTTTATTTTTTAACTCAGTTTTGGAAGTCCTGTCTAATATATGTTTGTCCCACCGCACATCAAGAATATGAAATTTCATATCTAATTGTGCCCCCCCCCCATTTTTATATTAAAATATTAAGACCAGTTTTATCGTGGTATCACCTCTTAAATATTCCGTTATTTTATTTTCCTTTAGCTCCTTAAGCTTATTTGAGTGTTAAACGTATTTCAACAAAAATTGTACTAGATTTACACAATTATTGCAGTTAAAAGAAAAGTAGATTACGATCCACTAGGACCTCGGGATTGAAACCTTTTATGTTTCTTCGAGAATAGCTTATCCAAACAAATTTTGTACTAGAAGAATCTATCTATTTACCTTTGATACCAATAATCAAAAAAGTAGTACCCGTAGCGTGATGGTTAGTGCGTTGGACTGTCATGCAAGGGGTCTTGGGTTCAAACCCTGCCTGTGCCACCTAACTTTTTTCACGGGTAATGCCTCTTGCGAGGAAATGACAAATTCTCCAAGACTATAATTCTTGTCATGAAAAATTAGCCGTTTGGATTCGGCATATAAACTGTAGGTCCCCTCCATTCCTGACAACATTACTTGCACACAGGAATGGTTGAGAGTTGTAAGTCACTAGGCCCTAGTTCTCAACAGACTGTTGCGCCACCAAATTTATTTATTTTGTAAGCTTATTTGAGTGTTAAGGGTAATTTCACAAAAATTGTACTAGATTGACACCATTCTTGCAGTTAAAAGTAAAGCAGATTACGATCCACTAGGATCTCGGGATTGAAACTTTCTATGTTTCTTAATTCTTCGAGAATAAATTATTCAAAAATTTTATACTAGAATACTTATACTATATGTACTTTACCTTTACTCAAATACAAATTTTAAAATCTGAATTCTTGAAAGACAAAAGAAACAAAAAATAAAATATGTTTTTCTTTTCTTCTTATTTTTTCTAATTTAATCGATTCGATGAATCATGTATGTAGGTATAAAATGTATGTATGTGTATGTATGTACATACATACATATTCATGTATGTAAATAAGAATTGAAAACAGAACAAGAAAAAAAAAACAAATACCTTACACGAAAGAGCACACACAAAAATGGCATTTACAATAGAACACATATAACAACCAACGTTTTTCATTTCTTCATCGACTCCCCATCCAAACCCTTACCCTCGCCCCCTCCCCCACCGTCATCAGATAGCCTCCTATTCACAAAAAAAAGCCTGACTGATATTATGTATCAGATTTCCGTTTAACTCTAAATTTACTCTTCGTTTCTTTTCTTTATCAATCTCCGTCCTCACATTCCTCTCTGCACACAATAATTATGTATATTAAATTCCAAAACTCGCCTCCCCCGAGCCCCATCAAATTATTGGTATACTCGAACTCAACTCGACTCATACGTTTAAGGTACAATACTGCTGGGCAGGGCTCCACCTCAAAATACATATATATATCTACTGGGTTGCTAACAGCTTTGACCAGGACGACAACGGCAACGACGATGGTGACGACGACGACGTCGACAGTGGCGAAGGCGATGGCTATGGCGATGGCAGCGCAGCATGGGCAATTGATTATCATATCAACACAACACAGCAGCAGCAGCAGCAATGTGCGAGTTGCGATTTGCGAATGTAAAGCTCCTCCACCTTCATCCAATCAAATGGCATTCTTGAAAGTTTCGTATTTATAATTTGGCAATTGTTCTACTGTTAGCTTGAAAGTAACTCAAATCATTGTTGCTGCAGCAGCAAGCTTGCTCGATGTGTTGTGTTGTGTGTACAGCCTTAACAAGTCCAAAGATAAAAATCACCATAGCAGCGCCGCCGTCGGTGAAATTAGTCGTATCAAAACCTTCCACCGTTCAGCATGTTGTTAATGTGGGAACATTTTTCTCAGCTAACAAAAAGTTTTAATCCACTTCCACACCACACCACGACCACATCACAACACACATAGAAGAAGAAACAAGAACAAGAAGAAGACCAAGTCGAAGGTATCCCAGGGCCACGCATGAAAAGTTGTTGAAAATAATGGCAACAATGACAGTGACACATGTCAAAACACGGTCGTTTCAAACGATAAACGAGACAAGAAATCTCACTTCCACGCTCGCCTCAAAAACAAGAATAGAAAAAAAAGAGAGAAACGGTTGTGCACACGTGCGTCCTCATAGCTAGCAAGTCACTGACTGACTGCCGGAGTACCGATTTCGAAATCAAGTGCTCACTGCTCACATTCAGACATCCACATCGGAGCAGAGTCAGACCAAAGGAAAACGAATATAAATTTTACATGAACGTGAACTCAACTTAGCGTTTGGCCGCCCCATCAACTTTATGATAGCCTTAATAACGTTCCATTACTAGTACTATACAACAACAAGATACCAACCAGAGTTGTGCGAATGTTGCACTGTCATGTGAGTGCTGCGAGGCCCGAGCCCCCTTGAAAACATTCAAGCGCACATCACATTACGCCAAAAACAGCTGTTTTTCCGCTCTTACTTGCTCTCTGTCTCTCTTTCGAATAATAATGTGTTTTGTGTTGTTTTGTCGCTCGCCATAGTCGGTATAAAATTAGCAACTGAAAACACATGGTCGGTTCTATTTTCGCTAAACAAGCGAATGACGACGACGAACACGAACGGCGGCGGACGGCAGCTCGTTTTGTTATGACTTTCGAGTTTCGACTTTTGTTGAAAAGGGGTTGGGTTGGGGAGTATGGTGGTAGGTATCGCGGTGGCGTTCGCCAAGCTTGTCGGATGTTGCTTGCTTTGCTTTTGCTGCTTCTACAACTTTGGCTGCATGCCGGTCGGCTGCTCGAGCTCGACGAGTTTTCATTTTTCGTTCTCCATCCACCATTTTGCGTCAATTAAGCGACCGGACCGGGTGATGTTGTTAGGTTATGTTTTATGTGCAGATCTGGGAAGCGACGGCGACGGTACGAGGACACGGTGAGCGGTGGCGGTGCGGACTGTGGTGTAGTGTGGTCGCAGAGTCTTATCAAGATTTTAATTATTGGTTCTGTTTTGCTTGAGATATTCTGCTGTGTGCGGTTAAGCTGACGTCTGCGCCGAGTCTGGTTGCTTTGGTTATGGCTGACGCTGACGAGGTAGAGGCTGGCTGGTGTGTTGCTTCGCTATTGCTACTACTCCTGCTGTTCTGTGGAATTGTGTTGTGTGTTGCTCATGGCATTGCCGTCTATCGTCATCACACACTGAGTTGCGACTTGAGAACACGTAACACCGACAACGACGACGACGCCGACTACGATGTGTAGCGTTCTGTATCGGTTTGTCGGTCATGGAAATGGAATGCATGCATGGGAATTTAAAATAGATTATTGATTGTGTGTCAGGTTTAAGTTGTTTAGTACGTTTTTGATGTTTTTGATTTAGTACTTTTTTTCGTGTTGATGGAGTATTAAATAAAGTATTGAATTAGTAGTGAAAATGTGATTTGACGTTTGATATGTCAAATTGGGAGATTTTTGGTGGGGATTTTAAATATGTGACATTAAGAAAACATACATGAAGATAATAGAATTGAAAATGAGGTGAAAATTATAATAGAGTTAATCAAAGTTAATTTAAACAAGTTAAATGGAGCAAATCCTCAAAAAATTAAAATTTAGGAAACTTTTAAGTTGAATTTCTTGAGTAAAATTAACCTATAAACAGAAATAAGAGAAATTTAAACAAATTTTAAGCTTCAGGGCCAGGACTTGTTAGGTAAGGTTAGGTTGGAGTGGCTGTCCAGATGTCATTGATGCACATAGACCTCAAGTATCTATTGTGATACCAATAATGAGGTTACTCATGGGAGAGTAAACAAACCATTTCGTACTTTTAATAAAGTTAGAGAGACGTTTTGTGTCAATCGTTGCCAGTTCACTGGTATTATGGAAGAAGGGATTACCGAGAAAGTTATTCCTTCTAATGGAGAGTGCTGGACATGCACATAGAAGGTGTTGGACCGTTTCCTCTTCCTCCTCGTCCACGCAGCTTCTATAAAAGTCATTTGTGTAGACCCATAGCCTCAGAGCATGTCTTCCTATTAGGCAGTGTCCCGTCATTACTCCAATTGTAGAGCTTATACTTTGTCTGCTCAGGGATATCAAGCCTTTTGACCGTTTTAAGTCTATGCTTGGCCATATTTGCTTGGTTGGTAGGCATGTGGTACTCTGTGACCATCTAGCATTTGTTGATTCTAGAGCATATTGTTTGAGAAGATATTTGCATGTAGCAAGTGGTGTTCCTATGTTATGTTTTTGTCTAACATATGATCGACAATCGTGGACTGTTTGAGAGTTTGTGGAGACACACGCTTGGCTGTCTGAGAAGATTCGTATATCCTTGCAAGATATAACGTTTTCTTTGAGCCAGGATAGTGCTTCTTTAATCGCCATTACTTTTGCCTGGAATACACTACATTGATTGGGAAGTCTATAAGATAGACTGGAGATTTAGTTGTTCCGAATGCGAAGTACTCCTGTGATGCACATACCTGCTGACCGCTTGACTTTGATGAGCTTATTTAGATTTATGTACATCTTGTTAAGTGCGGTCCACCATACGACAGCTCCATAAATGAGTATCGGTCTGATTACCGAAGTGTATATCCAGTGGGTTAATTTTGGGGAGAAGTAAAAAGCGCTACAGTAGCCCTTTTTACTCTTTCATCAATATTTGCCGTCCAATTTAGTTTTTTGTCTAAAATGAGGCCCAAATATTTAGCTTGGTCGGAAAAGCTTAATGGTATTCCTCTAATCTTGGATGGGCTAATCTGGGGAAATTTATATCTTCTCGAAAAGAGTATTAATTCTGTTTTATATGGATTGACGTCCAAGCCACATTGCTTAGCCCATTTAGTTAGCCTATTTAAGGCATTTTGTAGCAGTTCCGAGAGAACTTGGGGGTGCTTCCCAGATACGGATATTGCAACGTCGTCAGCATAGGCAATCACCTTGAAACCCTCTGCTTCCAATGATGGCCAGGACTTGTACTTCAAATGAATTTCATTTCATATTCCTTGAGTTCTTCGTGACCTATTGATTTTCAATTTCTTCTCAATTGGTTAAGCAAATTATTTTTAATACTTTTGGTAATAGGTACTTGCGTTGATAAAATTGAAAGTTATTAATTGGTGCTCTAAATATCTTCAATCAATGATATCAATGGGAGTTACCTATATTCTAAGTACTAAAATATTATTTACGAATTATGGGTCACCCTATAAAAGACTTTAAATTTATTACAATGTATATTTTAATTTTATTATCAACAAGTGTAATAAATCTTTAAAATCAAATTAACACACATTTTGTTTAATGCACGATACCAAAAATAAACAAGAGTACACATGTACGCATTTAGTACTGATTTAAATGAAAACAGGCAACACTGAATACACAGCGCCCACCATCTGTGTTTACATTCTCATAACACCATGAGTGAGTAATCGGCTGAGAACGAAACAATATAATAAAAACGTACTGAGTGCATAATAATGTTAATAAAACTGATTTGCAGAGTCAACATCAACAGACATCAGTAATCGTGTTTGAATTTTCCCATGCTATACATTCATACATATACAACATTCATATGTATGTATGTATGTACATTTTTATGTTATTATATTTGTTTCTCTCTTCCGTCATTTCATTTATTCTTTGTTGTTCGTTCATGCGCACAAGTGGTGAGTAAGATAAATATTTTATACACAACAAATTTTAGTGCAATAAAAAAAAACGCCTTATTTAGCTCTTTCTCACTTAGGGTATATGTAATAATTTAAACTTTAAACGACTCGATGGTCGACGTATGGCGGCAGGTCTAAGCAGGGATGAAAATGTTTTTCTTTTTAAATACGAATGGTACAACAAAAAAATACTATACTTTCTGGGTGAAATGTTATTTTTAAAAGGTATATTAAAAAAATTGTAACATAACAAGATAGTGTTTTGACATTTTTCGTTTAAAGAGGTTCAAGAATATATTTCGAATTAATCATTAAAAATTAATTATTCCACAGAAATAATATAATAAAATAAACCTATCAAATTTTGATTTTAACTTAACTAACAATATAGACTTAAAATGTTTTAAATCTTCAAAGGTGAGTAATCTTAATTGATTCAAATAATTATTTGTATTTTCTTAGGATTATTATGGAAAACAGTCAGAACTGTAAGTTGTACCTGTTAATCTCCAATGAAGCAGCAAAAAAAGCCTAAATGATATATTGTACCATCGATCTAAATTCCCATCGGCCTGCCGATCCTAAAATTTCGGAATTTCTGTCACGAAGGATATGAATTAGATATGTACAAAACTTGAGCATAAACTTGTTGTTCGAAAAGTTAAAGCATAATCGGAGACGTTAAATTTATTTATTTGACATTCGTACCCACAATCTTTAAAACCTCCAGTAAAAGCAGAACCAGCTGGTCAACAAATCTTCGAGTATTATTTTGCCTTCTGATCTATATTAATTTTTGGACCAGTTCTATACTCGCTGAGAGGTACAAAAATACACAGGGACTACTTAAACTATCGAAGATTTCCGGAGCACGTCGTTCTTGTTTTATATTCAGCAGCACAGATACAGAGACAATTTTGAATCATTGACTTGAAAACAGAATTAACTAAAACAAAAGTCATAACTGAAACAAAAGTCATGACTAATTATATTAAATAGTGGACATCTTATTGGACAATAATGAAATAAACAACGTTAAGGATTACGTGTACCTAGTTTAAAAAAGTTAGAGGAACAAGATATAAATAGACACATCGATAGCGGATGGAAACAGTTTTGAAGCTTAAAAGAAACACAAAACACTAACCTAATTAGTCGTACAGTAAAATCCGTATTAGACTTTTCAATTTTACCTGTTTTCAACATAATAAATTAAGAATATGGCAAAAGGAAATTTAACGACAACTTTTAATATAACTGGTTATCCATTTTGCGGTTTCAAAAGTATAGGGCTGGAATTCGACATTTGTCAAACCAAGTTGTTGAACCAATTTTTGTTTGTCAGTTGAAAGTCTGAGATTTACGAAAATGTATCGCTTAACTATCGCACAGCACATCAACATTCTTAAATTGTGATTCGGCCACAGCCACAGCCACATATCGTGCTTTAAGCGGAGATTATGGTTTGCATAATTGTCTAACTACACAAGCAATTGGCAAAATTGTGAAGAAATTTGAAGAGACAGGATTGGTTAAAGACATTGTGAGGCCGTTGCGGTAAGTGAAAGTGCTACGGGTGACCCGAATGTTTCGACTCTTCGTCGTTTTCAGGAATAAGGACTGTCTTTCGGCACATTTATGGCGTATTTAGCATTTTGATCTACACTTACATCCATATAAAGTCTAGCTCATACAATAACTGTAGCGAGTTGACCATTAACAACGAAGCAGGTAGTATGTCACTGGGAATGTTAATAAACAAATTTGTCGTATTTTCAAGTAATTGAAGAAAGGCTATCACATTGTGCGCTTTTTTCCTGCTATTGAAGTATATGACTTTATTTGGTTTCAAAAAGCCACATGCCATACAATTCTAGCGTAATTTCTAGTAGTGGCGATATCAACCGGCCACCAAGGTAATGAAAACTGTAAGCACTTAAAATCCAACATTCTTCAAATTATTGCCGAGATACCGCCCAATGTGTTTCAAGAAATGGTAAAAAATTGCCTCAAAAGAATCGATGCTTGATACAATTCGCGTGCTGGTCATTTAAATGATGTAGTCTTTTACACATAATGTCAACGTTCAAACTTTATAATAAAAATGAAATATTATAAAAAAAAACAGTTTATGTGTGTTTTATTAACGTTTACTTTTGAAACCGCAAAATGGGTAACCCTGTACAAGAAATGCATTAGACTCGTAAAAAGGAAATAAGAAGAAGAACAAACATAATGATGTGATTACTCGAATAATAAATTAAAATAGCGCTAAGCAGGTCCCATATCAAGAATTGAAGAAGTAGAGACCAAGAGAACGGCTACAAAACGAGATTGGCTAATAATCTAAATCAATTTATCCTAAATTAGTACAGGGTTGGGACACATTTTAAGGACCCCTGGTTCCGCCTTACCGAGACGCGAGATTTTCGTGGTTGTGAGAACGGAAAGAAGACGGTTGAAGGTTTATTTTTTTTTAGTTGTTCAGTGTCAACATGGAGAAGTGGTGCTTACGTTTGCGAGCGATTTTTCATAACAAATTCTTACATTGCTGTTATTCGTGAATTTCGTCAAAGATACGAATTAAATCCTCGTGATTTGGTCTCGTCGCGGAATACGGTTGAGCTATGGGTTGAAAATTTTCTAGAAACGGCCAGGGCTGCAACAAAATAAAAACCAACCGAGCGTCCGATCACGGTGCATACACCAGACAACTTTGATCGAGTTAGGAGTGCTTTACAGAAAAGTCCTCTCCTTTCGTCCGTAAAACATTCTGAAGTGTTGAAAATTTCCCACCGATCTTTCAATAGGATGTTGAAAGCAATCCATACAAGATTCTTATCACACAAGAACTCTTACCGACCGACCGATTATGCGCGAGGTTACAGTTTGCTAGGCAAATGACAGCGAAGTTAGCCAGCAAAGAAATTCCACGTGAGTTCCTAATTCTTAGCGATGAAGTGCATTTGTATTTGAATGAAACCGTTAATAAACAGAACTGTCGATATAATGCTGTCGAAAATCCGCAGAATATCGTCGCCCTACATTCCAAACGCGTAACCGTAGGGGCCAACTATAGGATAGTTGGCCCCTACTTTGAAACCCTGAATACAGAGCGCTATGTTGAGATGCTACGGTAGTTTTTGGTACCACAGTTGAAGCGGAGACATAAACTGAATCGTACTTTTTTCCAACAAGATGGTGCCACCTGCCATACCTCACGAGTTACGTTGGAATTCCTACGCCAGCACTTCGTGACCGTTTAATCTCTCGCAGCACCGAGTTTCAGTGGCCGCCGAGTTCGCCAGATTTATCCGTCTGTGACTACTTTTTTTGGGATTATCTGAAGCAACGTCTTTAACAATAAACCACGCACCTTGGACCAACTTAGGACGAATATTGACACCGAAGCGTTGAAGCTTCACATAATAGCAAAAACAATAACCTTCTGATCGTTAAGTAACTGGATTCTTCCTTATTCTTTTACGGAAAGAACAAAACCTCTAGTCTAGAACCAAACATTCAAATTTACAAATTTAGGTCACCGAGCATTGTTGTGAAAAATATTGAAACTAGCTAAGCATGACTTATACCAGAATAAAATAGCAGCTAAATAACCATCTTTGTTGTGATAAACTCCTGTTCCCCGTGTCAAAACAACTTTGTCCTCCAATTTCGATTTAGTGAGGCTTAGATCCTGTTTTAAACTTCAATTTAACCTTCCAAGGGCTAGGTTAAAATCCCATAGGTACTACAAATAAAATCTTTTTCCACAAGAAAAAAAACAACAATTTTACTCCAAACGTACTAAACTATCATCCCTGTTTACTATAACAATCGACCCTACAACCGACGACAAGCTGTAAAACACTGCCTCTTTAAAACACCATCATGCTATAAAAGAAGAGGGACACAAATAATGTGAAAAACATTTATCGCCTTTAAAATTTGTACTAGATTACCATCAACCACCCGAGCCGAACCAAAACCCAAAGACCGAACACCGAACACCGAAAGCAGTCTACAAAACTTCACAGCTGGTGTACATTTCCTCCATCATCATCGGTTTGTTTGTTTTTATTTTAATGCACGTGTGAAAAAGAGATAGCAGTATAATATGTGTTTTGATGTTGATGCACTGCACATTAGCCTTGTACCCCGCGACTCATAGCCCGATAATAATAAGTGAGCCAAAACGAGGGCAAAAACAGATGAGACGAGAGAGCAACACTGCACAAGACTAGGTTAAAGATACGCGAGTGAGTGAGTTGCATGAAATAAATATTCTCAAATCTGTGTATGTATGCCTGCGTTTCTACGGGTGTATGTGTGAATAAGCATACGGAGAAGGACTGCATTCATGAAATTCCAGAGATTCCAACAGAACTGGTGTTGCCTGTTGTTTGACGTGTACTGTTGAGTGTGGATTGCAGAGAGGTTGAATTGGGGGGACCTTCTCTGGTTGTTGTCGGCCGATCGGATTTCGGTAGCGTATCGTAGTCGTAGGTCGGTTGTAGAGTGACAGGCAGATTGTGTTGGTTGTTGTTGTTGTTTTTAGTTGGATTTGGATACCGGAGCGACTGGGGAGCTGGTTTTGTTGTCTTTTAGTTGGTTTTTGTTGGAACCTGAATGGGAGAACATAATGAAGTATCAGTATCAGAGAAATAAGTGAAAGAAGTACTCTGGCTCTGGTATCAGGCAGACATGGCATATTGGGAAAAAAGAGCAAGATTGTAAGCAAGGGCGCTCGTGAGAGCGTCGTTGTTGGTTACGGTGAGTGTGACGTTGATGGCGTGGTGCGGCATACGGCGTACGGTGGCGTACGACGAATGACATTGCTTACTGTGGTGGATAATCGTGCACTGGTGGTGATTATAGTAATAATAATAATAAAATCGACAAAAGCGGCAACCCACAACCGCACACACCGGAACGAGTGCGCGGAACAGATAAACGCAAACGGCATTGCCCACTTTTGTGTTTGTTGTCGAGAATTGGTAGTTATTGCCAGCTGTCTGTTTTTATTTGGTCTTTTGGTTAGGGTCTTGGATTATTTTTTTTTTTAGCACAAAGATGATGGTTGACAAAGAAAAGAAGCAAAATGAGAATGACTAAAGCTGTTTATATTTGAAAGGGAGAACCAGATGCCAGAGACTTCCTACGACGACGATGACGACGTAGACGACAAACGACGCGATAAACTCTTAAGAGGAAAGGAAAACTATATAAGTAGTTGAGTTGTTGAGCTATATCGGCCGAAACCAAAAGAAGCAAGCTTTGTATTATTATTTTTGGCTCGAACCTCTTTAAGTTAGAAGATTGATGGTTTTTAAACGGTTTGAAATGACGTTTGTTGGCGCTCGCTCAATTTTTGAGTCAGTGAAGAAGAAATGGCTATGATGACGGTCGATGGTGATCCATGAGTGTTTCGTGATATGAAGTTGTTGACTTTAGAGTTTGATATCTGCTTACCTATTCTCGCTACTCGCTAGTCGCTACTCAGTGTGTTTGCACCCGCCTGTATTTCATGACACTTGTTTTAAGTCTCAACTCTGGGGGCCACCGTTGCGTTGGTTCTCGCTGGGCTGATGGCTGGATGAATGCATGGATTGGATATGGATATGGGATAATGCTAGGGCGTTGGTGTAGCTTGTACTGTTAAATTATGCATGGGAGAGTGGGGTTTGGATGTTTGTGGTAGATGGTGGATGTTAAAACGAGGCAATATACGAATAGTTTCATCCATCGTCGTCGTAGTCGTGTAGTCTTTTGTTCTTCTGTTAAAACCTTAGGGTGGCTGGGGCTGCTGGAGCTGTTGCCTGATAGTTTTTTGGAGTGTTAGTTGTTGTTTGACTGGATGCATGTTGCTGCTGCTGCTGTTGCTGCATTGAGGAGTTGCTCATTGGGCACCGATACCGATGATGATGGTTCTCTTTCTCTCCGGTTCTTAGGTTATTTATTTACTCTTTTCTTCTTTTTTGCTGTTGTTTGGTTTTGATAACAAGTGCGAATGGTAGCAGCAGCAACTAGATAGATATTTCTGGTTCTTTTATGTTTTTTTTCTTCTTCTTTTTGCACGCTGCTGCTTGTTGTGTCTCCTTGTGTTTTGCTTATATCAGGTTTCATCGGTCGGATAGCGGCTGAGGCTGAGTCTGAGGCTATACCTAAAAGGCTGTAACTGAGGCTGACACGACTGCGACCACTATGTCTACTTAGTGTTGTGGAGTTTTGAGATTTTTGAGCAAAAGCACGGCGCATGGTGTCGTTGGTTATGTACATAAGTTTTGATTGCGATTAGAAGGTATTCAGCTCGTAGTTTTCATTGTGGTAGTAATAGAGTAGTAGTAGATTGGAGCAACAAATAGAAGGATGTTGTATGCACACGCTCTGCTCCTGCCGCGTAGTGCGCGTTGCAATTTTATATAATTGTAGATATTTTGCCGACTGCATTCGGGGTGCCAAAAAGTATTAAAATACACCACTTTTTTTGTTGTTGCTTTCTTCACTGTTTTGTTTTTGTTTCCATGAATAAAATAAAATATTGTGAGACTTGTGAGAGAAAAAAAATAAATCTTCCTTCTCAGTTTTCCGTGAGCTAACCTGTTATGAGGACTGAGGACATTTTTTCGGCTCTTCTTGGAAATATTCGTTTGTTGACCACTGTCAACTTAGATAAACTATTGTTGTTGGAGCTTGAAGTACGACATGGCTGTGTATGTACATATGTATCTATGTGTGTGCCATAAATAAGTTGAAGACTGTGAAGAAATTACAATAATTGACTAACAAGAAATCTAAGATAGTAATTAGAAACTTTCTTGAAGTAAAGTGAAGTTTTGTTTCATTCTGTGGAAATGTGAACTGACCCGAAAAAATGAATAATATCTGTTTATAAATTAAGTGCCAAAACGAAATAAAAATATAGATTATTGAATTATTTAAAAACCATGTTTGCATTTGAAAAAGATAGTTGAAAGTGTGTACTTGTGAATTTGTATATTATTGAAGTTCTTTGGTTGATGTTGGGAGGAAAGAGAAGAAGAAGAAAAGGAAACGTTAAGCGAATAGCTGTTCAGTAATGAGGGAAAGAGCGAAACGAAACGATGCTGCGAATAAGCTTTACAACGAAAGAAGAATGAACCGATTTAAGGTTAGTTTTTCCGTGTTTAAATTTTTTTTGTTGTTGATTGCTTCTGTTGCCATTGCTGTCGTTGTTGTATAAATAAATCTGTAGCAGGTATCTATACGTACTTACCTATCCTTGGATAAGTTTTTCGACTTATTGGTTATTTCTTTAGAAAGAGAACAATGCATTAATGTGCAGTTCTTTAAGCATTTATATTAAAGAAATAACTTGGTAGGTTTACTGATTTTAGTTGGACTCTAGTGCCTTAGGAAATAAATGGACCCTTTATTTTGTCTATCTATTTTGCAAGGTTCAAGACTGGACAATGCATATTTTCGATCTGAGAAGGTTGTCCAACACACAATTGCAGGCAAAATTTAGAACGTGTATAATGCAAGAATAAGTTTTACACGCTCTGTTAATTTGGCAAGATTAACGTTAGAAAAATGGAAAACAAGAACTATCATTTTTTAACTACAAAGAAAAAAATGTTAACATACATAATGGTACTTGAGGAAAGAGATCCGCCTCCGAAACATGTTTTTTATGGAATTTATAGTCACACTCCCACTCCTATTAAAAATGTCTACATAATTCGTTCTTATGGTTAAACCTCAAGTTTTTAACTTTTCAAATGTTTACGTTTTAATATGGTTTTCTTAACCTTTTAATTTACTGAGAACAGCATAAGTTTTAAAGCTTCGATTGACAAATTATATTCCAATTATTTAAAGACTATAAACCAAAGACGTTTGATTCAATCAAAAAAGGTTAACTGAAGTTGGTTTTAATTGTGTATTAAGTTGAGACTGATAAAGTTTCGTGGAGTGATGGTCATTTTGCAAAAAAGTCATCACAGCGTGGTTTCTATTCTACATGTTCCAAATTACAGTTTCTTACATTGGCAATGTTTTTTGCGTGTAGATCTAGACGTTAAAAACGCTTCTCTAATTATCCGTTGGGACTTGATTTAAAATTGACGATGCATTGTTTCACAAACAGGAAATGTTGAACCCTCAGTTGTCATTAACAAATCGTATTTCAGGTTGGATTTCTGCACTCAATTTCGTTAGGCAAGGTACTAATTTATTTGTCTATAATGGTTACTTCTGGCAAAATGTACTTAAAGACTATAAGTACTGAAAAATACAACTAAATAAGTTTTATAAACGTAATAAACTATTTGCAATTAGTGGTAAGATTGATTTCAATACGAAAATTTTGGGGGCTCAACCGGGATAACAACCTTCCTTTGTAATATAAATCAAATCTCTCAGACTTTCGAAACTATTCAGATTAATTTCGAAAGTCTGAGAGATAAGAGCATGACTGTGTTGTAACATGGACCAGAATTAACCGCTATACTCCAACCAACTCGAGCATCAGACTCCCTTAGTTATGATACATACTTTGTCTTTTTTTTTGGTTCATAATAATTTTAATTTAATAACTGTTTTTTATTGGATCTTAATATCTTTAACGAAGCGTAACTGTTTCTACCTGTGTATGCATCGAATTATTAGAGCTTCTTCAGTATTAAACCTTGGAACCAGTGAGCTTACATCGGCCTAAGAAAAAAAGCTCTAAATGCACCCTTTTCTTTTATCCATTATGTAAATATTTTTTCCCCCCAAAAGACAGCTGCCTTAAAAATGATTGTTTCATCCCTTCCAACAAAAATACTAATCTCCTTATCCACATCCAATATTAAAACCTCCAAATATTTAAAATCCAGTTTCTTTTAATGTTCAATTGAAAATCAAAAATACAAAAAAAAAAAAAATTGACAGCTTAATTATATCAGATTAACTCAAGCCCTGCAAAAATATGGCCTTTAATTAAAATTCATTTAACCTTTCATTTAACGGTAGTAAAAGTTGCCTAATTAAACTTTTTCACAACCACACACACACACGCATGAACACATACAAAACAAAACAAAAAAAGCTAACCACATATAGAATTAATAACTCTTTGCAACCTATACGTTACGTATACGTACCTAGAAACTAACAACCTCTACGAATTAAACTCATTATAGTTTGCTGCAAAAACAACACAAGAACAAAACAATAATACAAATTAAAAAAAAACACATACACAATACAAACCGAATACGAAAATAAAATAAACGAAACGAATACACACACACTTAGAAAATAAAGACTAGTCGCGTTCGACGAATAAACCACTTTCCATCTCCGTCCCTCTTGTAGACGAGTCAACAATCACCTCTCTTGCTGCTTCTGCTGCTGCTGCCATCACTGATAACAAAAGCGCTTTTTTGCAAGTTCATTGAACTTGCTTGTATTACATGGATTTGACCTGACCTAAAATACAACACGCTTATGTATGTGGAACAGAAATTCAACAGTGTGAAAAGCTGAGCAGCCAGCAGCGGCGGCAGCATAATAGAGAGAACGATGACAGTGGAGGCGGAAGGTGGCGGCGACAGGCAGAGCAAAGCAACAATACTGCCAGCAAAAAGTGTATTTCACCATCGGTCGTCGTTCGTTTTGACGGCGGCACACGAGTGAGAGAGCTTCGAAATAAAAACAAATAGGTACAAAAAAAAACAGAGAAAGAGAGAAAAACGATAACTAAAGAAATGCGTCACAAAAATGTGCATTCGATTCAAATTGAAGTGGTCTCGCTCTTGCTCTCGCTTTCTCTATCGGCTTTTCGAACGAACAGTGTGCTGCATGATGCCGCTGCCGGAATTGGATCGGAATCGGACTGCACGTTGTTTCTTATGTACGAAACGATTACCGTGTGTTTGGGTCTGTACGTAGTCAGTGTCATGCAAAAAGACTCTCTTTTTTATTCTTGCGGTTTCTCTTTTTCATTGATATTTTGTTGGATAGGTTAGGTTTAGGTCGTAGTCGTAGCCGTAACTGCTGCTGCCGCGCTCCGCACCGTTTCGTTGTAGTTGGTACTGGGTTGCCGCCGCTACTGTTGGAGCATTTAAATTTTTGACAGCAGCTGTCATTGGGGATAATGCGCATGAAAGGAAATAGGTAGTATAAGTAAAGTATGTCTTATAATCAGGCAAATAAAATTTATACGGTGCAGTGATGGCAAGGGTGGTTGGCACGCGGTGGTGCCGTGCGGGGTGACAACAAATTTTTGATATGAAAAGAGAATGAGTTGCAATTAAGAGAAAGAGAGAAGTTTACAAATTATTTTGACTTGAATTGGAGCTTCATTCTGTCTTGCTGTGGTCTGGCCTCTTAACACTTTACTTCTCTGGTCGACCGATATGTTCCTCTGATGTTGTTCCGGACCATGGGGATTAAAGTGGTATAAGTTTGACAGCAGAAAATTATTTAAAGAGAGAATGATTATAATTCGTTTCGTTTCGTTTTTCGTTACTGGTGCTTGGTGCTTGGTGCTTGCTGCGCGAGGACAAAGAGCTGTGTACTCGTATTTATGTGTATGAAGTAAAAGGGTGGCAAAGTGGTGAGATATAAAATAAGTTTGATAGCAGGGAGTTGTATAGGATACGATAGGATAGGATAACATAGGAAAGGATAGAATAGTATAGGACAAGTGCGTGAGAAAATTTGAATTACCTGGTTGGTATTGGAAGGGGGGGAGAGACTGAGACTTGTCATTTAAAATGTAGGTATACCTACACATTACATACATTCTATATTAGTTAGGGTGAGTTTTGTTTTTCGTATAATAAATGAGGAGTGGCAAAAAAGCTTTTGGGGAATTTTGTAAGTGGAAGAAAAAGCCCACATCATGATGATGATGATGATGTTGATGACTTTAATAACACACTGAGCAGCTTAGAGCTATGTGATTACATGATTTTTGCCACGAAATTCAGATTAGATGTTTTATATGTATGTATTTAAATGTATGAATGTAGGCAGTTACATATACATATTGGTTGTTGTTTTTTTTGTTTAGTCTTAGGATATTTTACGTGTATTTGTTGGAATGGAATAAGAAAAAGTTTTCTTTCGATGCAGTTTGCGTATTTATTTCTTTTTCTTTATATAATTTAGTGGAGTGATATTTTTTGTTTGCATTTCTTGCATAACAAAAAATAGAGAAGCTTGGAAGATACCTAAATACATACACACAGATATGGACATTTAAATAGAAACACCAAAGTTTTTAAAATTCATTTTTCTATTGACTTAAAAATATTCTTTCAAGCTAAAATTACACATTATTTGTAGTAAAATTATAACATAAGATATTCAAAATTCATAAATGCAAAAAAGGAAGAAATTTCGTGGACATTTAACTAGATACAAAGATTTAACAAATTAAATTAAATGCAAAGCTATTCTGGATTTTAAATTATCTAATATCTTATAGCCTGGCCCTTAGCTTTAATTACAGTGTGACATCTGTTGGACATTGATTCAAATAATAAGCAGCATCTGTCAATTGAAATATTGTACCACTCCTGTTGAACTATCCTCCACCATTTGGTTTTTTGTTAAATGTTTTCCAACCGCGCATTTTAAATCTCTCCTTAAATGTTCTATGGGATTTAGTCAGGCAATAAAGATGATCACTCTATTAAGTTGATTTTTTGGTCCTTAAAATACTTTTGAGCATGAGCAGATTTGGATGTTTGCTAATGTTCGTTGTCCAGCTCTAGAACACATTTGAGAGGAACGTTCTCGTCCGCATAAGGCAGCATCGTATCCTTCATGATATTCACCTTTATATTTTGATCCATTTTACCCTCAATCAAATATATTGGTCCTGGAGTTGGACCAATACATTTGATTAGAAATGATACTGCCGCCACCATTCTTGGCCGTTTTCTGGATGTATTTGCGATTTAGTTCTTTCAAATTAAGCCTTCAACGCTTTGTCTTTGTCCTCCACTTTTTGCCTCCTTCTGGCCCACTTTAATCAAAATGATCGTAGGCGAATTTAAACCGCGTTGTTATATTTTGTTTTCCTTAGAAAGGAGACTATTCTTGCGATCCTTCTGAGCAAGTTAGCTTCAACAAGTCTTCTACGAACACTTCTGGAAGTTATTGGAAGCTTTAGTTTGTTTTTTATTTCACTTGAAAACTTGTATTTATTTTTTAAATAACTCATTAGTGAATTATTTGTGATATAATAATAGAATTTAAAATAAGTCAATCCATTGTGCACACAATACAAACAATAAATCACGAATTTACTCATCTGTAATGTTCCCGCATTGGGCGCCATTTAAGAAAATTAGTAGTTACAGTCAAGATTTATTTTCATCTATAGGTTGATTTGAGTTACATCGTTACATCGCATTCTAAAAAATCCCGTACAATTTTAAAGAAATCAATTAACTTAGTTTTTTCTTGCTGCCTAAAATCTTTTTTTAGACAAAGTGCACAGAACACTAGGAAAGGGAGAGAGGGTTTGACAGGAGATGTCAGTGCACATTTGTTTTGAATTCCTGAATATTGCAATAGCTGGGAAAGACAGAGTGTGGCAAGGCATTCCACATTCGCATAGTACGGTCAAAGAACGAATCTCTGTACTTGACAGAACGACCGAAGTTGGGCTCGAGGGTATATTGATGAGCATTCCTAGAAGCGCGAGTATTACGATTGAGCTGTTTAAGGGGAGGAATGCAGCTGGCTATTTCTCTAGAGCATAAACCATTAAAATAACGGTAAAAGAGTTTGAGACAAGAAACATTTCAACAATGTTCAAGTGACGCAAATGTTCTTATGATGGTAATATCACCAATCAATCTAAATGCTCTACGTTTAATACTATCCAAGAGCCTTAAGTAAGTTGCAGGAGCACCTGCCCAGATATGGGAGTTATTTTTAAGCTTTGGACGTATAAGTCTTGTAGATAACAGCCAGATCTGAGGGTGAAAAAACCTTGCATCTTGCATCGCCTTAAAAAACCCAAACATCTTGCGGCATTTTTGGCGACATCGCGTATGTGATCGTTCCACAAAAGGTGGTTGGTGATACACATACCGAGAATATCGAGATGTTCAGTTTCCTCGATGCAAGTGCCATTTATGGATAATGGCAAAGGGGGTATATCTCGCTTTAACGATACAAGACAGCATTGGGTTTTCGAAGCATTAAATTCCATTCGGTTTCTTATTCCCCATTGTACAATGCTGTTAAGGTCGGAATTTAATTAGCTAATCGTATTTTGTCGTTGCAGTTTCACATCCGAAGAAGAGGGATGTGAATCTGAAAACGAATATCAAAATCTAAAAGTACTTTCAGTAGCGAAACAATGTATTGGATTAGAAGTTGCAGACAAGAGATCATTAATAAAAATGAGAAAGAGTGTTGGAGATAAAACAGAGCCCTGTGGCACACCAGCATTTATTTTGAGGTTTTCAGACTTGAATCTATCCAATACCACTTGTATTAAACGATTCGAAAGGTACTTACTAATACAATGAAGGAGGGATTCTTTGATGTGGTCCCTTTTCTGTCCTCGTTGTTTTGTCCTAGAATGAAAGACTTAATAAATAGTTCGATTTAATTCTTTTAATGTTTCAGGAATGGGAAGTTGGAGGGATTAACGCCTTGTTAAAAATCATCAAAATGAACATTTTGATATCAGAGTGCACAAAAATATAGCTCTTTTTGGATCTTCGTAAATCAATTTTTCGTCTGCCAAAATTGATATTGGATACAAAATTTGTGGTTGTTGAAATAAATCAAATCAAAAATACCTGAGAATATTGCAGAGGTTATTCAATCCCTCGTCGATCTATGGATTTAGACATTCTACAAAGGACATTTTCTCATCTCAGAGGCTAATTTCAGAATTGTAGCATTTGTTCTCGAAACATCTAAGAAAGACTATTGAAAAGTCTCTTCATCCTTTCTAAGTTCTACCGATATTTTTATAAACAGTGTCGAATTAGCCAGTTGAATTCCTTCTTAAAACAATTCAGCCGTAATACTCGTATTTCTAGGAATGCACATCAGTTTAACCTTGAGTTCAATTTCGGACGTATACTGTCAAGTATAGAGATTCTTTTTTTAACCGCACATCGAGAATGTGGAATGCTTTACCCAGCTCTGTTTTTCCTATCATTTTGATATCCAAAACTTTAAGACCAATGTGCATCGGTATCTCCTCTTTAATTCTTCCCTATTTTCCTAACGCTCGCACTGTTTTTAAACTTTAAACACTTTAAGGGTATTAATAACCCCTTAAGTGCCCGTTTATTAGAAAAAATAGTGTTACTGTTTGATGATAATCATTTTGTATGCCCGGAATTGAAACGTTTGTGTTCAACATGACGGTACAAGATAAGATTTATGCCAAGTCTCCTAAAAAAGTGGAACTCGTGAAGCTATCGCGAAAAAGAAGCCGGAAAAATTGAAATTGATCGTGGATAATTTCGTAAAGAGGATTTGGCATACCATTCTCTTAGTCATGATTTAAAAATCCATTGATTCCTCTTAAAAAAAACAATGTTTAAATATAAATATTTTGGAAAGCCCCCGTAGTACAAATTAAATTTGCATCAAATCGATCTACACTTGTAATAGACGTTTGATGCACTTACACATGTACATAAATGCACATTTATGTGTTTACATCAACAAATTTAATTGGTTGACATTTCCAAATAAGTACACCTACATAAATTATTACATATTTGGTTTTTAGTTGCAAATAGCAACCACAAAATTAAGGATATCAAGTCCCTTTAGTTCTATATGTATACTTCTACGATTACAGGGTCTCATGTGTTGTCGCACACAAAGCTCACACTAAATAATACATTGGTTGTTTTCTGGAAGGTGCCTATAACTGTACCAACAATAACAATAATAATTGTACTTGTACTTTGTATGTACCTATATTTTAATCAATAAACAAACTTGTTATATACCAAAATTGTTTGCATATATAATAAAGGTTGAATAGAATGTTAATATACTAAACACAGTAAGTCGGATCAAAGGCTAAGGGGAAGGCAGAAGCAGAAAGTCGTTTGGTCGAGTGCACGAGTTTGTCGCTTGCGTTTTAAAGCTGCTCAAATAATATAATAATTTGAATATAATATTTTTACGACGACGACGTCGACGACCAAAAAGTAGCTTGAAACAAAAAGCTGCAACCACAATAAATTCTGCAGCCCCCTTCCCCTGTGCTTGTGTCACTATACTGTCTATAGTGTCTATACCTCTCGAATGTTTCCGTTCCGTTTTGTCCATGTTTTATTGTTGCTATTGTTTTATATACATACATATATATTTTTATTTATAACAATCTAAATCAAACCACAAAAGCGTATTAATTGCTTACGTGAATAATCTCTCCTTGTTTTTACTCGCTCAATCAAGCTTCTTTTCTATCTATATACATCTATATACATATATTAATATTACATGTCTATATTTCTTTGTCTATGAGTGTATTTGTTTTATAATGTACATAAAATAAAGTACAAAACTTTATGTACTAGAATAAAAACACTAAAATATAAGATATCTATGACAGTTCATGATTTAATTTGTTTGAGGAATTTTTGTGAAGCTTCAAGCAAACACCATAGAATATTTAATTTTTAATCGATATATTAATAACAACAACAACAACAATAACAATAGGAACGAAAATAACACTCGTCTCATTGACTATTTTATTATATTCTGCTCTTTATCACGTTTTATTTTTAGACCTTAAACTAAGTGCACCGTTTACTTTTTTTTTAATTTTTTTTATATTTGTATTTACAGAATGTTAAATAAAGTTAGGTATAGATCTTACTGGTGCTTTTAATGTTAGGTGGAGTCATATGAGAAAAGTGCAAAGTTCAACTTGTGACAAAAATGTAAATGTATTTCAATGTTTCGATTTTGTCAATGAATTTGTCAAGATACATTTGAAGGTCTGTTAGATGATTCAATATTTTAAAAAGTTAGAGTTTTTATTACTTTAAAAAAGTCTACAAGGTTACCATAGAAGATTCAATTTGTAGGACATAGAGAATGAGTAAGTCTCCACAGGGTTTTAATAATAAATAAATTGGGTGGCGCAACAGTCCGTTGAGAACTAGGGCCTAGTGACTAACAACTTTCAACCATTCCTGTGTGCGAGGAGTATACTGCTTTCAGGAATGGAGGGGACCTACAGTTTTAAGCTGAATCCGACGGCTAATTTGAGAAAGCACTTTTCATGACAAGAATAGTTGTTGGAGGTTTTGTCAATTCCTAACAAGAGGCAATACCCGTTCTTTAGATGGCATAGGCAGGGATCGAACATAAGACCTTAGGCATGGCAGTCCAACGGAATAACCATCAGGGTTTTTTTGTTTATAAATTCTTGAAGTTTTTGTTATGGTTCCTAAAAAAATTATCTTTTAAACTTCATGTACAAATCTTTAACTCGATTTTTATAAAAACATTTACAAGAATTTGGTACTAAGCTCTCTTATTGAAATTACGTGCTTTTGGTAAGCATCAATCTCTTCCTTGTTGAATAAGCAAGTTCAATAAAAATTAAGCAACCGTTCAATAAAAGTTATATTAGATGGTTTCAATCCATCATTCATTAAATAAATAGTGGTGTTCCCCAAGGCTCCGTTTTGTCTCCGACTCTTTTCTTTATATTTGAAAAGGAGGCTACCCTCCAGATTTTTATATTCATTTCTAGACTCTCATTCTGTGAAATAAGCTTCATGTGTGGCACTTTAACGGCAGAGTATGATAAACTCATTAAACTCCGATATCGATGGCTTTGTCGAATTCGTAATTACGAACTGTATGAAATTTAATGTTTCAAAAATTAAACGCTATCTGTTGTCATTAAAGCGTAACACACCTCCTCTGTCACTATTCATGAATGCACTTGCATCCAGAAAGCTAATCAACTTTCAGTACTCGGTATCACCTCTTTTAAAATCATCACATAATCGATATTGACAAAAAAGCTGCTAGGTGCTTATGATTTCTCCTGGGGCCGACGCGAAAGTGCAAGACATATTTTACCCCTTCTAAGCTGGCTCTAATTTAAAAAATCTTCATTTTTCCAAAACTTTAAAATAACTCGCATATTGGGGCAGGTGTTCAAATGGTAGGCAAGTGCACAAGTGTCCACAGGTTTTTCTCAAAACCCACCTCATCATCAACTCCTACTCTCACCTCCCCGTGGTGAACATCGGGTGCCTAGTACCCCAAATGGAGATTGGGTCCTAACCACAGTGGAAAGTTGTTGGGGGCAACAAACAAGAGAGGGGGGAGAGGTGTTTCCACTATGGCACCTCTCCTTATCTAGACTGCAGCGGATGAATTCCAGAGATGAACTACTTAGTAAACACCTTATAGGGCTTCTTCGACTTATTCGGAGCCCAGGCCTATAAGGAGCGGTTTTATGCGGCTTCCCATCCTTGGAGTTATACTTAGGATCTGGCCCTCCAGGTTGGGGGTTGTGCCGTCGGGGTGACTTCTTTGCCACGTAAAAAATACCTTTAGTTTCGAAGCACCAACAAGCCTTGGATACTGACGGATTTACTGTTGACAACCTACGCAAACGAATTAAGGATAACGAACTTCGGATATACACTTGGAATGTTAGGTCCCTTAACAGACCACGTTCGGTTGAAGAATTAGCGGAGGCCCTAGACTGCTATGAAGCAGACATCACCGCCATCCAAGAAATACGATAGGTTGGCCCGGGCAAAAAGAGGATGTAAAACTGCGATATTTACTATGGGGATTGTTACCACGAAAACCAACAGCGCTTATTTGGATGCGGCTTCGTCATTGGAGCCAGACTTAGGCAAGAAGTCTTGAGCTATAGGTGCATCAATGAGCGCCTCATGACCATACGCAGCAAGGCTAAATTCAGCAACATTAGCCTTATATGCGCGAGAAAGACGACAACACCAAAGATATGTTCTTCGAGCTCCTAGACAAAATATATAAGCAGTGTCCTAGCTACGATATTAAAATTGTCCTGGGGGATTTTAATGCCAAACTAGGAATTAAAATCATCTTTGGTGTAATAATCGGGAAGAACAGCCTGCACGACAACACTTCCGACAACGGATTCAGACTCATAGATTTTGCTGCGGGGCGAAACCTCAAGGTAGCCAGTACGCGTATTCCACACCTCAACATCCACAAAGAACTTAGAGTTCTCCGGATCAATCTACCGTCAACCAGATTAACCATATTGCGATAGACGCCAGACACGCTTAAAGCATCATGGACCATTACCTCGTTGTAGGCAAGATAGTACTTCGGATTTCCAGACCCAATGCAAAACAGGGAGGTGCTGGGAGAACGTACAACGTCGAACGGCTACAATCGCCAGAGATCGCCAAATCCTTTTCCAACCGAGTTACAAGTAACCTCTCTCGAAGTTCTCTGCCGCCAATACAATGTATCGAAAAGCAGTGGCAACAATCTGGGAGCAATCAGAAGCCGCCTCTGATGTGCTGGGTTTCAAGCAGCCACCAACAAGGAACCCCTGGTTTGATGAGGATGAGGCGAGAGGAACGCCGACTTCTCAGAAGGAAAAAGAGAGGGCATGAGGAGCGTGTGGTCGGAGATGTTGAGAGGTTTAAAAGCAGGAATGAAATTCGAAAGTTTTATGGACCGGTAAAACGAAATTCACAGGTACATAAACCTAGAACCGAAGGAACCGCAGTCAATGCTGAGGATATGGAAGACCTTTTTGTTTGAAGAAATTTGGAAGTTTTCACCAAGCCAGTTCCTCCCATTTCATGAAACTACTAGGGAAAGTAGTTAAGGCGTACTGCAGTATTTGTTTTCGTAACCTTCCCTCATCCATCTCCAATATTTTAATAATATATTCAAAGTGCATCTGAAGAGTGTCGAAAAATAATAGTTGAACGGTTGTTTCTAAATGCAGCATATAGTATGGTGTGCAAGCTGGTAATCGAAAAATCCGTTTTAAAAACCCCAAACTTGTGCACCATAAATCAGCATGGAGGTAGAAGTCGCACGAAAAATGTTCAATTTCGAACTATGATCAATGTAATTATTATCAATGCTTCGGTTTCACACTGAAGAAACTGGCCTTTTTGCATCGGCCAGCTTACTTTGAAAATGTTTTCTCATGCTGAGGTTTGCAGTGACTATAACCCCTAAGTATTTATACTCCCGCACTATTGTAACATATTCTTTTTGATGTCAACATTTTTCGTTGTTTGCGTGCCTAACACCTACCATCTTCTTCCTTCTTTCAGTTGACAACCCTAAATTAACTGGCGGCCATTTTGAAAACTGTTAAATGCTTAATTTTTTATTGGTTTGACATTTCAATAATTTATGTCAAAGGATCACCAGCAAGTCTTAGATTTATCGAATTGGCCCGAAAATTTATTGCCGTTAGTCCCAGTTTTCATAAGTGAAATAAGTTTAGCGATAAAGCTTAAATTGTAATGATAATCGGGAATAATATGTTTAAGCACCGTTACATCCATTTAAACTGACAGTTTGGTGTGCTTTTTCGGTTGGTTGAATAATTCTTTAAAAACGATGATGGCTACAACATTTATTAGTCATATGCAGACATGATTATTGATTTGTTCGTTTATCAATTTAACAACCATGATGTGCAGGCTTCAAGCAGACAGTGGCGCGACGCAAGATGTCACACAGCTCGTGTCACAATTGATTTTTCAGGAAAAACGTTTGGTAAGAACGTCATTTGGTTCCCAGATCATTCAATTTAAAGTCGCTTGACTATTTTCTGTTGGGATTTTTTTTAAAAAGGGAACACTTAAGCACTATTCACATGAGCACGATCAAGCGGCCAACGAATGAACGAATATTCGTCGATTTTGACATTTCTTTCACATGAGAGTTTTTGATTCGTCGCGAATGAACCAAAACAAGAATGATTTTTGCAGGTTGAGTACGCGCGATTATTTTATTCGTTGCGAGTGTGGATAATGTGGAACGCGAATAAAGTTTGACAGTTCGTATCAACTACAATTTTTTTCGCGACAAATAAATTTGTTTTCTTAAATTAATTAATATATGATATTGAAAAGTAAAATTATGCATCATAAATCAAATAGGAACTATATTGCTATCGTTTTGTTCAGAATTTGTGTGGAAATATGTCTTCAAACGTATATAAACTCAAATTTTGTAATTCATTCGTCGTTCGTTGGTCGGAAAGTTAGAAAGTCCTTAAAAGGAAGTGTCATTAAACATTAGTTTTGAATTTCTGAATATTGCAATAAATGGGAAAGACAGATTGTAGTAAGGCATTCCACATTCGCGTAGTGTAGCTAAAGAACGAATCTCTGTACTTGACAGTACGACCAAATTTAGGCTCGAGAGTTTACTGATGAACATTTCCTGAAGCGTAAGTGTCACGGTTGAACTGCTTAAGGGAATGAATGTAACTTGCCTTAATGTTGAAATGATCTTTTTCAAACTTTTATGCCTCCAAAAAAACCCAATTTACAAAAAAAAAAAACAACATTATAATAAACTCACGATCGTTTCAATAAAATAAAATGTTTTCTTAATTTTTTAACGCAATAACAAATCAAAACATAGAAAGTGACCTTCTTTCTAAGATACAAATTTAAATGTCAAACTTAAAGGCATCATAACATCCATACAAAATTTTAAGCTACAAAACAAAATTGTTGAATGTTTTTACGCAAAATTTGTTCTTATTTGACTTAATGAACCTGCAATCAGTTAAATTGATCTTTCTTGTTTTTTTTTTTTGTATTGTATCTCATAACCTAACCATTTAAGTAGCTTTAATTAATACTTCTCAAACTTAAGCATGTGTAAACTAAAAACCTGATACGCATAATAAGTAGTTTTATTCTCATCGCATATAGCACAAAAGGAAATAACTTTATATACAAAAACAAAATAGTTTTTAGAGCTATCTATAGATACTTTTGTATCTAGTACCTACATATTCGTATCTTTTTGTAAAACATGAGAATTTTACATAAGTTTTTCGCTTTATTTCCTTCTAAAATATATGTATTATATAAATATTTGTATTTTATATACGTAAAAATTGTACATGTAAAAGTAAATGTATCTTACATAGATTCATTTATATAAAGAAATAAATATATCGACAAAAGTTTCACCAGAGCAATAGTATCCAGCAGCCTTACATACATATGTACATACGTAGCAGCAACAGTAATAGTATAATATATATGTAGGTATAGTAGCAACTAACAGCACCACCAAATGCGGATAAATTTTCGCTTCAATTTTCCGTTCATATATGGTTGGGCACAAATCTGTTTACTATGAAAGATAGATATCCCCGCATGCACTCACACTACCTTCCAAATGATACGAAAATAATGGAAATAATAAAAATAATAATAAAGCAAATACGAAAAAATAATAATAATAATCATAATAATGCACACAATGCGCACTACTCGACGCTCGACAACGCAATACCGCCATAAAGCTATATTCACATACCTAGCTAGAAAAAAAAAACAAGCTCTTCTCTATAACTAGAACAAGATGTGAATTTTAAATAAGCATGAGCGATGGAGATCCAGAAGATGGTTTGGTGGAGGAGCGCACCAGCAGCAGGATAAAGGACGCGAAGGTGAGGTTTGTCGGGGACAACCTAACTGATGAATATACAAAAAGAAAAAGGAAGATCGAAACTACTATTATATGCACCACCAACAAAACGGGATAGAGACGACTGCAACGGCGACGACGGTGACGCGACGCGACGCTACGTGAAGGCACAGCAGGCTGTGTATGTAGCGCTGCAAAAAGGGTGCTCTTCTGGCAGTTTCATGCGATGCGATGATGGAAATTATTAGAAAGCAAAGCATCCCAACCTATCTCCACGAAAAAGTTCTACATTTTTACATCTATAGAGGTTCCTCTAGAGCTATAGGTAGACACATTTTAAGGTGCAAGTATACCTATCTATATGAGCCGTATAAGATAAGCAACAATAGTGCGCGCACCACGAAAATGCATATAGATAGAAAACTACCTCCAAGAGAAACAACAACACTTTCAGCAAACTATGGCGGCCACGACATAAATTTAAACGCGAAAAATGGGAATTAAAAGAAAAAAAAAAAACAACGAACAAGAAAGAAAAGAATGGCTAAAAAAGCAACGAAAAACCAAGATTGCTGAAAATAAGGAAAAAGAAGAACGGGAAAAAAGAATATACATAAGTATGTATGAAGGTATAACCTTTGCTTATAAAACATGAATGCAAATCGATTTTGAGTCAAAAAATAAAATCAAGATGGCTGACGTTCTTTGTTGAATTTTAAAAAATAAAATAAATTAAAAGTTTAATTTATAAAATTTTAATTTTTTTATTACAAAATGAGATCAGAAATAGCACCAAGACGGTGGGGACGTATTTTTTAGTGTATTTAATATATGTGTAAATATATGTATTCACAATTGGCGCCATTGCAATGACGCATTTTAAGATTTAAATTGTGATAAAGATTAATTGCGCATGTTATACATATAAATTTTGTTTAATTCGTTTTTTTCTTAAATAATCGTGTATCCCACACAAAGATTAAGTTTCTTTGATTTTTTGATTTATATGTAAATGAGAAGAATTTCAACTATAAATGATTCAGTTTCGTTCTACAGTCTGAACGAGATGCAAATGAAATATACAGTTGATCAAAAAAGAATCCGGACAAATATCTTTTTGCTCCTTAATGAAATCACCATTGACATACTATACATGGACTGCTAGTAGCCAACTTCTCGATGGTTCCAATTTCAACGGACAAAACACTAGCGCAAAGAGGGCTATGCGGAAAAATTGTGTAACATTTACATTTAATAATCACAGCCACTGCTCTGTCGTTCTTGCTACTATAGTAGTATTTTACTATTTTCAGAGTCAACTGCTACTCTACCAACGGACGAAAACAGCTATCCAAAATAAAACGGAAAACAAATTTATATTTAGTTTACAATAAAAACCAAAATTTAAAATATAATGCCCCAATAATAGTGCAACAGCAGAAAGAAAATTTTCAGATGTAAGCCTTATAAAAGATAAAAAAAGAAATTAACTCAAGATAGAAACGGTGAATGCCCTACTAACTGCTAAGGAACATCTTAAAAACAATTTCACCGAAAAATGGAAGCTATCGAAAACTTTAATCGAGAATAACAAAACATTGTATAAGGCGCCAGCTATCATTGGCTTTCATAATTGGAAACAAACATTTGAATTTTTTTGACAAGTCGCTTATAGCTATTTTTAAACATTTCTGTCATTGAAAAAATTTCCCAATTGAAATCCACCGACAAAATTTTACTGACAGAAAGCTATCATTGAAATTATGTGAAATTAGAACAGAAATCAGTGGAACGATTCGTTTTACTTTTTAATTTTGTTCATGGGCCAAGCATGTTTAAAAAAACACCCCCCAAAATGATAGAAAAATACTACTCTTGAAATTTTTAAAACGACATCACTGATCACAGCAAAAAAAAATGGCATCGTTTGTCTTCAACAAATTATACTACATGTCAATACTTTCTATGTCAGAAAAAGCTTATCTCAACTAAATACAAACAGATGTCGGTAAATATTTCTTAACTTTTTTTGCCACAGTGCCTGGAAGGGCTAGTGTAGCTAGTTTGTCAATGGAAATCACATATCTTTTTGCTCCAAAAATTAAATGTACAGTTAATCAAAAAAGAATCCGGACACATATCTTTTTGCTCCTTAAATCACGAAATATATTTGATGAAGTTTTGAAAATGGCGTATTTGTTCATCAAACCATAGTTTTTATTATTTACTCTGAATATTCTCTTTGAATTGGGCGTCGAAATTCAAGTTAGAAAGAAACGATCGCAAATAAAATATCAAAAAAGAAATCGGACACCCTGTCGTATACTCATCTTTTTTTGTTTTTAACGGAACAAACATTTCACTTTAAGGTTAATAAAATGCCGTTAATAAAGTGCGTTACTACAAGAGCCGTCAAATCGGAAGCACAAAATGGTTATACAACGATAAAATTGCGAAAACTAGTAATAAAACATTTTAAAGGCTTTAATCTATTCGTTCTATTGCAGAAACTCTTAGAAGAAGTAAGTCTACGGTTAAGTTAAAAACAATAAAATCCGTTGAATATTTACAAAGATCTGGAAGACCTAAGAAGTTTACTGCAGGCGGTGAACGTTGGATAGGAAACAAGTTCAAAAAATCCCCAAATGAGTGCAGCAAAGCTGATGGTGGAGGTAAAGAAATACTTGCAAAAAGATGTTCACCCTGAAACCGTGGAAATTACTTACTTACTTAAGGTGGCGCTACAGTCCGGGGCGGACCTTGGCTAGCTAAGTGTCTCCAGTTTCGCACGCCAAGTTAGTTAAGGTCCTCTCCCACCTGGGTGCGCCACCTGAGTCGCGGTCTTCCTCTACTGCGCCTTCCTTCGGGATTGGATTCGAAGACCTGGGCTGGAGCGTTGATGACCATCCGCTCTATATGACCTAGCCATATAAGCCGTTGAACTTTAATTCTGCTAACTAGGTCAGTGTCGCTGTACAGCCCGTACAGTTCGTCGTTATATCTTCTCCTCCATTCTCCATGTATGGCGTACGGGACCGAAAATCACCCGAAGAATTTTTTTCTCGAAGCATCCCAAGACGCTCTCATCTTTCTTTGGCAGGGTCCAGGCCTCAGCGCCATAAATGAGAACCGGGATAATGAGTGTCTTATAGATTGAGATTTTAGATACTCGAGAGAGGAATTTACTTCTGAATTGTCTTCTAAGTCCAAAGAAGCAGCGATTTGCAAGAGTTATTCTTCGTTTGATTTCAGCACTGGTGACGTTGTCTGTGTTAATAGCGGTGCCTAGAACGATGTTGAAGAAGTCGCATGACAGTGCATCGCCTTGTCTAAAACCGTTTTTGACATCAATTGCAAGGAAGGGGACGGATAAACCGCTCCTTACAGGCCTGGGCTCCGAATATATCGAAGAAGCCCTATAAGGTGTTCACTAAGTAGTTCAACTTTACTGGAACAGTAGATGCCACTGTTTATTCTATCTCGAGAATTCGTCCGCTTCCGCCTGGATAAGGAGAGGTGCCTTAATGGAAACACCTCTCCCCCTCTCTCGTTTGCTGCCCCAACAACTTTCCACTGGGGTTGGAACCCAATCTCCAGTTGAGGTACTAGGCACCCGATATTCACCACGGGGAGGTGAGAGTAGGAGTTGATAGACAGAGGTGGGTTTTGAGACAAAAAAAAGTGTCTATGTTAAATAATGCAATCTGGCAAGTTGAGTCCATTCCTTAAATGGTGATGCTTCTGTTCGCAAAAGAACCTTCATGATAGATATGTTAAGATTCGAACTTGGTTTACTCATCACTCTTATTAGAAATCTGCATGCGGCTTCAAGTTTTTAACATAAATCGGTGCAATTCCAGACTCAACATGAATTACATGGGTTGGAGTCGAACTAGGTTACCGAAATAAACTTTTGAAAAAGAAGCGTTCTATCAACTCAAATTCTTCAAAATAGGTGTGACCAAAAACTTGAATACCGTAAGATAACCTAGTGTTAATGGTTGCTTGGAAAACTCGGTATTTAAATACTAAGTCTATGTTTTTGTTTGAGAAGAAAGTTGGCCACATTATGTTGAGAGCTACTTTAGTACTGTTTACTGTTACGCTGAACATGTTTATTGAAGCTACCGTTAGCAGACATCAACACTCCCAGATATTTGAATTCCTGTACTCTTTCAATAGGTTGGTTGTTAAGGAACCACCTTTCTTCTCTCAACCTTCTATAAACAACCTTCTATGCATCAAATACCATTATCTTTGTTTTCTCTGAGTTTATTTTAAGGTCTCAGGTATTGCTGTACGTTTGGACCCTATTTATGTGTTGCTTGAGAGAAGACGGGTTATCCGCTAGCATAACCAAGTCATCCGCGTAAGGAAGTACTTTTATACGAATATCAGAAAAACAAACTCTACTGGGTAAATTATCTAAAATATCATCAATGTAAAAGACAAACAGGTTTGGGCTGATGATGCAACCTTGGGGAACACCTGCAGTCGTTCGAAACCAATTTGAAATCTCGGGCCCATCCCAAACTGGAGCATAAGTTTTACATACAAATAGATATACCAAGTGAAGCCATTTTGTAAATGAATGTTGATTGATGGTTTCAAATGCAGCTTTTAAGTCGATAAAGCAAGCACACGTCTTCTTTTTCTTTTGGATAAATTTGTTAGCAATACTCGATAAAGCAAAAATATGGTCAACCGTTAAAAAGCTCTCACGAAAACCAGCTTGAAACATACTTAAGCGATTGAAAAAAAGATGAATGACGTGGCCAGTTGTAAACATTCTACATTTTCTAAAACGAATTCGAACTGTAAGTGCAAAATGTTCAATAGTTTTGTAGTGAGTTTTTACAATATCAGTGCGTTCTTGAAGCGTGTGTGATTGCAGTTTTTATTTGTCAAATGTGAAGAGATGACGGATCTATTACAAATGGCGGGTTATTCAAAATCAAAAACCTGTTATTTATAAACTCCATAGTTTTTCGTCTGCTCTATCAGCCATTTTATGTACAGTGAATCAAAAAAGAAATCGAACATAAGCATTCTTTTTCAATAAGCCATCAAAAAGGACCAACGAATGTTTTAAAAACATGAATTTGTATAGTTTAAAATTATGTACATATATTTATTATTAACCCTTCATAATATTTCCAAAGTTAAATGCTTCATTTTAAATTTTCTCTTGAATTATTGTTTTAAGAAAATAATAACAATTTTATAGTCAATGGGTGACTGAATGAATGTAATGGACAAAATAAAAACAGCGGGAATATGATTAAAACCAACAAATAGAAAGCTGTATTACCCGTAGCGTGATGGTTAGGGCGTTGGCCTTTAATGCGAGGGGTCTTGGGTTCAATCCCTGCCTGTGCCACCTAACATTTTTCACGGGAACTGCGTCTTACGAGGAATTGTCAAATCCTCCAAGAGTAATTCTTGTCATGAAAAGTGATTTCTCAAATTAGCAGTTAGGATTCATCATATAAACTGTAGGTCCTTCCCTCTCTGACAACATTACTCGCACACAGGAATGGTTGAGAGTTGTAAGTCACTAGGCCCTAGTTTTATGGAATATTGCCGCACCTAATTACATTTATAAAAAAACGGAAGTTAGTACTTCTTTGGTAATCCTTTACTCTCTGTTACCGCAATCTTTTTGGCATTGATTAAACTAATTTTTTCACAGAAAGAAGTAAGAATTTTCTCCCATTCGATTGTTAATGCATTTTCCATGTCTTTTTTTGGTACAATTGTAGTTTTTAAACTGATTTTCTAAATAGCTTCATAAATGTTCAATAACATTCATGTGATTGTGGGAGAAGTTCCATCAAATGTTTGGAGTTATACAAGAGCCATAACAGAGTGTTTAAAGACTTGTGGTTTGAGTCGTTTTCTTGGTAGAAGTAATATTGTTCTCTGATTCTTAATTTCGTTAAAAGTTTGAATATATTTGTGTTTATCCATAATTCCATCCACAATAACAAGATTTCTTGGACCAGCCGCCGACATTCATCCCGAAACCATAAGGGAGTTTTTCAGTAGGTCTTAAGCTTTTTTCCTTGAGCTCTTCATTCGGCTTTATCCACACGAGAGAACAAAACACGATCCATCTGATCGAAATAAATTAAATTTACTCTTGTCAGAGAACAAAACACGATTCCAAAATGACAAACCTTCAAACTTTTTTCTCTTGATTCGGTTTTTCTTGTTGATGAATGGTTTTTTTCCTGCCATTCTTCCATGAAAAGTATTTTTTCGAAGCACTATTTCCACTGAAACGAAGAAGATGGGTTTAGTGGTCAATGAGGGCAAGGCCAAGTATATGCTGTCATCAAAAAAGGACACTGACGTCTTGGACAAAACGTCACCATAGACAGCTATAACTTGAAGATAGTGAATAACTTTATCTACCTAGGCACCGCTATTAACACAGACAACGACACCAGCGTTGAAATCAAACGAAGAATAACTCTTGCAACTCGCTGCTTCTTTGGACTTAGAAGGCAATTAAGAAGTAAAGTCCTCTCTCGAGCATCTAAAATCACCATCTATGAGGCACTCATCATCCCGGTTCTCATTTATGGCGCTGAGGCCTGGACCCTGTCAAAGAAAGATGAGAGCGTCTTAGGATGCTTCAAAAGAAATATTTTCAGGGTGATTTTCGGTCCCGTACGCATAGATGGATAATGGAGGAGAAGATATAACGACGAACTGTACGGGTTGTGCAACGGCACTGACTTAGTTGGCAGAATTAAAGTCCAACGGCTTAGATGGCTAGGTCATGTAGAGCGAATGGACATCAACGCTCCAGCCCGAAAGGTCTTCGTCCCGAGGGACGGTGCAGTAGAGGAAGACCGCGACTCAGGTGGCGCACCCAGGTGGGAGAGGACCAAAACCAACTTGGCGTGCGAAACTGAAGACAGGTAGCTAGGGAGACGCATGTTGGTTGAGACCCAGGTCCGCCCGGACTGTAGCGACACCTTAAGTAAGTAAGTAACTTGCAAGATATCTTTTCGAATATTATCGCAAAAGTTGATGAAAATATATATCTTCAATATCTAAATAGAGCATCATCATCGTCAATAAGAGAAATTTATAGAAATCTAAGCCAGTCCTTAAATACTAATGTGACAAATAATTTTAATAACAGACTTCCTGCGAGAGCTATAGTTACAATTTTCAGAGCAAGGGTTGAAATATTGAACTTGAATTATATTTCACGTCGGTCAGATCAACCTCTCCTTTGCAATTTTCGTAACAGGAATGTGACGATATGTACCACTTCATAGCTATTTGTCCGATACTAGAAGAAATTCGAAGGCTCTATTTTCAACATAGTGTACTCTCTAGAGAACAAATGTTTGGTGTAATGAGCGGATCCGTTGGGTGGAAAAATCTCTTCATGTTCTGTGACTACGCCTTAAATTATCCAAGAAGCTTTTCAATCTCTAATTTTTTTCTAAAACAAAGCAGAAATCAATAGTTATCAAAAGATCATTAATTTTTTTCTATTTAAGCGAATGTAAAACAACAAATTGTATTAATTTTTTTAAATCGGAGCACTCTGTTAAATTCTTTAGAAAAAAAAGCATTTTCAACAAAGTTTTTCTTCCCTTGAATTCATACCTTAAACCTGAGACAATTTCGTCCTTTGGATGTTCTCAGTTTGGCCGCTTCATGTCAAGTAATCGTCTATGTAGCTTTAGACTTCAACCTCTATATGAATAAGCTAGAGATGTTATACTTCTTTTTAATTCAACACTCCCTCCCTCCTTATATATCCTTTTCAACTACAATACCACCAACAACAACAACAACACCGGCAAAAAAAATAACCTTTTGGAATGTTAGCCATACAGTACTTTTATAAAAGAATATAGTACCTACCTACTTACATACATACATACATACATATATACACTTGAAATTCGCCAACTCTTTCTATCCTTTAGCAAAATCAAATGGGATAATAAAGTTCTGTCATTCCATCTAAACACGCATATTCTCTTTTAAAAGGTCTTCCTAAAACGCGCCTGTGTTTTCATTTTCCACACCTCCTCCTCTGTCCCAATACACTATAGCTATAGCCTTAACTATAGCACAGCAAGGATACATGCGGCAAAATATAAAAACCATCCTCTCTTACTCTTCCCTATTTAACTACCCATAACCATCAACAGAGCCACCAAGCCAGCCTCCAACCTTCTATTAGTTTATTGCGTTTCCATGTGCTTGTTCTAACGTTATGTGAGTTATACGAGAGTCCTCTTTGCGAGTGCGTTTAGAAAATAAACTTAAATTTTCAAAAAAAAAGTTTAAAAAAAAAACCTATATGTTTATGTATGTATGTATTTATGTGCAGAATATGTTAAGGTAGGTAGATACAATATATTGAAGAATCAGTTCCCAGGCTCTGTAACACCTGCTATCCTGTGCAACGCAAATCTATCATAGGTATGGAGGTATATATTTTATATACTTGGTTTGGTTTTGTTGTTTTGGGAACGACAACGATGACTTGCAACTTGCAACAACCATGCATCCACTTCACATGATGCATACATAGATTTGTAGGTAGGAATGTTTATTGTTTATGTATAGGCACCAAAGATTAGAATGCATAACATGCACCACCACTCGTATTTTCTCTTTCTTTTGCAGGCAAAAAAGATTTACAATTCAAAAACCCAATAGTACAAGAGTAAAAACAAAATCAAAAAAAAAAAAGAAAATGTAAAAGAGAAAATAGAAAAACCCAACTTGCACACATTTCCTTTGAATCTAGTGGTGTGCTTTTAGAATCAGGACGCTATACAAAAAGCCTACAAGATTTTTGTTTATTCTCCAGCCTATAGAATACCACTCCGCGCCGACCACCCACATCCACACCCCGCACAATTTCCATCACCATAGCATCGCATCGCATAGCATCGCTCCACCATCAACAATGACAAGGTCCATTTTTGCATTTACGAGTGTGTATATATCACAAACAACCAATACACAGGAAAGAAGAAACAAAAATACAACAACTACAACGAAAAAAAAGGAACACAACAAAAAATATGATTCTCAGGATTTCCTGAGCTTCCCAGGGAGATGCATTTTGCATTTTGCATTTTGCAAAAAGCAAAAGCAAAGCGCAAAGCAATGAATCCTTTTTTCGGCCCAGTTCTTTCCTCACGCCATATCATTTCTAGGATATCCCCTTCCTACCCTGCCATTGCTCGTCGTAGTCGTCCTCCTCATCCTCATTCTCGTCTTCATCCTTGTCGTCCACACGGACATTCTTCCATTGAGCATACAAATATCTGAGGGTCGTGGGTTGATCTCATTTCCTCGCATATATACATACATAGATACAGATAGTAGTCTCGCATATAAACAGTTATACGGGTTGCGGGAACGTGTGACTTTCCAGGACATGATGATGGTTGAAGCTTGAAGGAAATAGGAGACTGGGTGTTGGGAATTTTCGGGGTGTTGGGTGTTAAAGTGTGGGCCGAACACCGAACTCTTCTCAAGCATTTTATTTCGAATCGATGCTGCTTGCTGCTGAAATGACTACGGTTGATATGGTTTAAGTATTAATATATGAATAGCTGAAAGAGCGAGAGATCGGTATATACTCCTCTCGTAGCATAACAAGGACTATAGGGTATGCTTCACACTCAAATCCGCTGCTGCTGCCATATTATATAGGCAGCCATAAAGTTCCCCCTCCAACAAAACATCAACATCGTCCTTTGTGTACTGTGCCCTGCAAAATTTCCAACTAAACAAAGCGCACTAGGATTCTAGTACGAGTACAGTTATAGTTTGATGCAAAACTAATCGATATTTTAGTAGTCGCTTGTCATGGCCCGATGTAAATCTAGGCGAATTACTCATCCAGTATATTGGGTGAACAAAACACAAATAGTCCTTCCCTCCTTCGCCAACGACGACGCACGTCGCATCGTCACCGCTAGCGCCTCCGCACTTGCCTTTTCCCATCATTTATGTATATGTACATCTACATGTCTAAACACAGAACCACCCGTCACACGCCTATTTCTAAAATGGTCGACATACAGTTCAACATCAGGATGTTCTCCATATTTCTTAAATTTAATTAGTTTCCTCTCTCTTTATTATTACCAACTCGAATACTTGAATACTTAGATACTTGAATACTAGATGCGGATGGACTGGACTTGGGGAGAAGAAGCGGGTCACAATGGTTGCTTTTGCGTTAATATACGAACTCTTTCACGTTCTAATAACTTTGCCAACGCACTCTTGAAGGGTGGAGATTAGTCGTATAGAGAGAAAGAAAAAATTGTTTTAGTTAAGGGAACGCCCTAGAATTTTGCACTTAAAAAAGCGAGCAAAATAAAATGCATCCCACAGAAATATCCAAACAAACTTTAAAAAAAAAAAAATATTGTGTGCAATGCAACGACGATGACGACGACGCTTCGGCTTCGCGAATTGCCTGACGTTTTCATATTTCTGTGGCGGAGCTTTTCTTCTTTAGAAATGAAAAAATAAAATTGGAAAAAAATTGTTAAAAGGAAAATTTCCTCGCCTACCACCCATCGACCAACTCTCCCTTTGCCCCATCCCCCCCCCCCTCCCTCCATTTTCTCATCCTTCGTCATCTCCAACTCCCGTCCATAGGTTCGTATCTCCATATCGGAAATTATTTTCGTTGCTACTAGGATGCTATGTGTTTTGTACCCAGTGAGTGGCATTTCTGAAGCTGATGCAGGTGGCGCTGTTGGCTGCTATCTTGGTTATATACAACTACTGCTTATTTAAGAGAAGGCATACAAAAAAAAAAAACAAAAACACGTAAAGTATTGTGTTATCTATATGTATGCCTATTGCCCAGTCTTTGTATATGTACGTGGTCGCGAATACTTGGGACGCAACTAAACGGCCAAAACCATACTTAAATTATACAAAAACAAAATGAAGCCCACTCGCTCTTCATTTGCGACTTTGTAGATGATTTTTATGTTTTTTTTTCTATTTCTTTTTTCTTCTTTTCATTTTTTTTTAATTTAAAACATTTATTTAGGGGCATTGTGAATTTACTGTTTTTTTTTACATGTATGAGTTGAGAATACACTGCGCGTCATCAGGTTAGCGCACACTCTCGCGTAACTGATTCCAACCAAACTAAATGAGCTAAGATTTTTATATTATTTTTTATTTATGGCCGATTCAATTTTTAGTTAAAAAAGAGGGTGGGATGCGACCCACACTGATAACTTCCCATCCCGTCTGTCGATTTGTCTTGCTTAAAAGTTCGTCTATATGTTTTTTTTTACCAAATTTGCGCACTATTTTTTGAAGATTTTATTTTTTTATTCCTGAATATTGAAAACAATATTTTCTGTGAAATAAAATAAGCTTGAAGCCAATATTTTTAATTTTTGAAAAGCTATTTGAGCCGAAAGTAAATTTTTACCAAGTTTTAGTATTGTTTTTTTTTAGGTTTTTATTTTTTGTAAAAAAGCTGTCAATTCGATTTTTCTCAAAATTTGTCCTTATGTTGAAAACAATATTTCTTATAAAATAAAATTAGTTTGAAGCCAATTTTTCAAATTTTTGAAGAGATATTTGAGTCGAAAATCGATTTTTACCAACTTTTATACATTTTTTTTTAGGTTTTTATTTTTTGTAAAAAAAACTGTCAATTCGATTTTTCTCAAAATTTGTCCTTATGTTGAAAACAATATTTCTTATAAGAAAAAATTAGTAAGAACCTATTATCTCAAAGTTTTTAAAAGATATTTGAGTCAAAAATCATTTTTTACGAACTTTTGTTAATTTTTTTCGGTTTTTAATTTTTTGTACAAAAACTGTCAAATCGATTTTTTCAAACTTTAACTGAATGTTGAAAACTAGATGTTTTGAAAGATAAACGTAAATTAAAGCCAATATCTCAAAGTTTTGAAAAGATATTTGAGTCGAAAATCAATTTTTACCAACTTTTATACATTTTTTTTTAGGTTTTTATTTTTTGTAAAAAAACTGTCAATTAGATTTTTCTCAAAATTTTATCAGATGCCAAAAACATTATTTTTCGTTGCACACAATTGTTTTAGAGATGAAATCATATTTCAGTCGTAAAATTTTGGAGTTGACAAATTTTTTTTTTCAGTTTTATTGATTTATAAAAAAAACCGTTTTATTGATTATTTTCAAAAAATATACCTGTGTTTTATCACGTTACAATATATTATATAAAATTTAATTCAAGTCTCTAGCGATTTTGGTTCGTAAGATATTTAGGGTTAACCAAACTGTTCACCTTTTTTTCAAACTGCTATGGTGAAAAAACCACCCACGCAATTTTTTTGAGAGCCCTTTCTGCATCTTTTTGCCTTAATATCTATATAACAAAATTTATTTGAAGTCGATATCTCTTCTGGTTCTTGAGCTATAGACGACGAAAAAAACGTCGCGAACGTACACGCACGCACAGCTTTTTCAAGTACGTTTTTGTATATACTTCCATTCATATTTGCTGTCAAAAACTGTAAGTCGCACGTACCATAGTAGGAGATATCTCCTCAAACCATCACACCCCCACCCGACTATCAAGGCGATCCAACTGGTGTTCCTCCTTGCGAAGATCGTGAAAGTAGAAATTGTATCCGTCTGGACCTTCCAAATTAAATTTTTTTTCATTAGAAAAGACAACGTAACGCCAATCAGAACTCCATGACATGTGCACTCGTGCAAAATCCAATCGCATTGCCTTTCGAGCCACGTTAAGTGGGGGTTTCTTCTTCAGTTTAAGTCGTTTTAAGTGTGGGACATTCCTTATCACTCTTTGGATTGTTTATAAACTCGCTTGAACACCTTAATTTGCTGTGATCTTTGCTGCCGAGTTGTGAGAGTTGGATGCTTCTCTCAAAATTGCTCTTTTATCAGTCTTAGAAATCACTCCATTATTATTATTATTTCCATATCCTGACTTATTACTCAAGAATGCGGATAATACTTTTCGGCTTCTATCGATTTTTTTCGATATTGCACTTATTGACAGCCTTAAATCCTTGAAGTCTTTAATTTTAGCTTTCTCTAGCACAGATAACGATTTTTTCCTTACCCATATTAACTTTAAGCAGCAACAAAAATTCGGTAAGCCTACGCGTTTAACTCTTGAAGATAAACTAAAAAAAATTTGCATGTTCTAACCTGATGACACAAAAATAAATTTCACTTTTCCATAAAAAGTAACATAAACAGTAATAACCGTATAACGGTATCGTTCCATTGCATGTTCTCTTGTGAGAGAGTATAAAAATATAAGAAAAATAGGATACACAATGTAACCTGCATGTTGAAAACAACAACGAACAGATCCGTTTTATTAAGCTTATGGGGGATGTGCTAACCTGATGACGAGCAGTGTATCTTGAGATGTATCAAAGTAATTTGTGTTTTAATAGATCCCAAGTATGTACATCATTCAAGCATATCACATCTTTTCTTTTTTTTTTTACATCGGATTTCTTAATTTAAAAGAGTTTTTGTTGTTGTTGTTTCTTTTTCTTATTTGTGTTTTTCTTCTTCTTTTCTTTTGTCGTGTTGTCCACATATTTTGCAACTGCTCTAGAGTTCAAGTATTGATTTTACAAACAAAAATTTCTATTCACACAAATTTTGTACCTAGGTACATTATAATTTGTCCGCCATGTTGGTTGGTCGCGCACCACTCAAGTTATTTAAATGTGCTAAAAAGTTTGAGGTAATTAAATGTTTTCTATTCTATGGTACACAACACACAAACACAAACACACACACACACACATACATACATACATACATACATTTATACCTAAATAAGATATCTAAGCTAGTTAAAGTTAAATTAGCACAATGTTTTAAGAATATTATAATTTTTGTTTTCTTTTCTTCGTTATTTTAATGAAGGTCTTTTTTGAAAGTATGTAAACTTCTCTTGAACACAGTTAGACAAATGAGTAAGTTAAAAAGGTAATAAAAACATTTTTAATTTAAAATAGAACACAATTTGTAGTGTCTTAGTTGTTAGAATTCTTACGGTTAAATATTTAAATAAAATTTATTTTATTTTAAGATAAAATTGTATCTTATTTTAATGAAATTTATTTTATTTTATCCTGACATTTTGTTCTATTACAGTTTACGACGTATATAAAAAGAAAATTGAAAATTTAAAAATAATCTTGCCAATGTTTTTGCCTTACATTACATTACGCATTTAATACTATTTTGATGTCTGGAGTTTTTCCGGGTATTTGGAAGTCAGCAAAAATCATACCACTTCCTAAAAATGCTAGGGGATCTGAATATAGACCTATCTCAATTTTACACTATTTGTCTAAAGTCTTTGAGAGAATCTTACAAGGCTTACCTTACATCAATCTCTTTGCTCACTCCAAAACAATCTGGTTTTCGGAAGCAGCACAGCACTACTTTGCGTGACTGAAGAAATAAGGCAATAAAGATGTAGATGTAACTTTCTTAGTCTTGCTCGACTTTTGACACTATCAACCAAGTAATTTTTTTAATTTTTTTTTCGGCTTCCCATAGGAAGTTATTGTAATGGGTCCAAATTATCAAATTGAAAATTTTGAAATTTCTCGACGTTTCAAGGTCCCTAGAGTCGAAATAAAAGATTTTTAGAAAGATGTCTGTGCGTGCGTGTGTACGTACGTTTGTACGTCCGTACGTTCGCGACGTTTTTTTCGTCGTCTATAGCTCAAGAACCAGAAGAGATATCGACTTCAAATAAATTTTGTTATACAGATAATAAGGCAGAAAGATGCAGAAAAGGCTCTCAAAAAAATTGCGTTGGTAGTTTTTTTTACCATAAGAGTTTGAAAAAAAGGTTAAAATTTTGGTTAACCTTAAATATCTTACGAACTAAAAACGCTAGAGACTTGAATTAAATTTTATATAATATATTGTAAAGTGATATCAGAGAAGTATATTTTTTGAAAAAAATCCATTAAAGGTTTTTTTTTATAAATGAAAAATACTGAAAAAAAAATTTGTCACCTTCAAAATTTTATGACAAAAATATGATTTCATCTCCAAAACAATTTTGTGCAACGAAGAATAATGTTTTTGACATCTGATAAAATTTTGAGAAAAATTTTAAATAATAAAAATAAAAAAAAAACATTACTCAAAGTTGGTAAAAATTGAATATCGATTCAAATATCTTTTCAAAAACTTTAAATTTAGGCTTCAAACTTATTTATCTTATAAGAAATATTGATTTTAACCTTCGGAAAAATTTTGAGCAAAATCGAATTGATAGTTTTTTTTTTTACAAAAAATTAAAAATAGGAAAAAATTAACAAAAGTTGGTAAAAAATGATTTTCGAGTGAAATATCTTTTCAAAAATTTGAAATAATAGCTTCTAACTAATTTTTACATATAAGAAATATTGTTTTCAACATTAGGACAAATTTTGCGAAAAATCGAATTGACAGTTTTTTTTACAAAAAATAAAAACCTAAGAAAAAAATTTATAGAAGTTGGTAAAACTTGACTTTCGACTCAAATATCTTTTCATAAATTATAGATATTGGCTTGAACCTACTTTTATCTTTCAAAAAACATTGTTGTCAACATTCAGTAAAATTTTGAAAAAAAATAAAATTGATAGTTTTTTTAAAAAAAAATTAAAAACCGAAACAAAATTAGCAAAAGTTGGTAAAAATTGATTTTCGACTCAAATATCTTTTGAAAAATTGTAGATATTGACTTTAAACTACTTTTATCTTTCAAAAAATATTGTTGTTAACATTCAGTAAAATTTTGAAAAAAAATTCGAATTAATAGTTTTTGTACAAAAAATTAAAAACCTAAACAAAATTTAATAAAAGTTGGTAAAAACTTGATTTTCGACTCAAATATCTTTTCAAAAATTAAAAATATTGGCTTCAAACTTATTTTATTTCACAGAAAATATTGTTTTCGATATTTAGTAATTTTTATATAAAAATCCAACAGTCCGTATTTTTATAAAAAATAATATCTACAAAATATAGTACGCAAATTTGGTAAAAATTGATACGAATACATATAGACAAACTTTTAAGCAAGACCAATCGACAGACTGGATGGGAAGTTATTAGTGTGGGTCGCATCCCAGCCTCTTTTTTTACCTATTTCGTCCGGTGTTCCTCAAGGTTCGATTTTGGGTCCTCTATTATTCTGTAAATGAACTTCCAGGTCTAATCAAAAACTGTTCCTGTCATTTGTACGCCGATGACGTTCAACTTTATTTCAGTTGTCCAATGGGACTTATTGAGCATGGCGCCACTAATATCAATGAGGATCTTGATACTATTTTAAACTGGTCTTACTTAAATGGTCTTTTTTGAAACCCTAAGAATAGTAATCTCCAAAAAGATTCTTGATCTCTTTTACTTTCCTTTGATTTTGTTAAGTAATGCCCCCATTGAATATGTTGAAACTGCCAAAATCTTGGTGTTAACTTAAATCGCTCTTTAACTTGGGGCCACCATATAAATGGAATTATAGGCAAAGTTTATGGTACCATACGTACTTTATGGGCAACTCAGTATTTTACACCAGTAAACACACGCATGCTGCTTGCCAAGACCTTGTTATTACCAATTTTAATTTATGGTTGTGAACTATATTGCTATTGTTGTTATAAAAGTAAACGTAAACTTAATGTCACTTTTAACAATATTGTTCGCTATGTCTTTGGCTTACGAAGATATGATCTTGTATCCAATTTTACTACCCTGCTGCTTGATATGGCCTTTGATAACTACCTTAAACTTCGTAGTTTATTGCTAGTAGATCTCGTCAATTGATTCATCCTCGCGTCACATGTTTAACATCCGAACGTCAATTCTTTAAAAACTCAGTCCGACTCTGGAACTCTCTTCCTCGCGCTATTAAGGAAATCCAAAATGCAACAAGAATTAAAAAGGCTCTTAAAGATCATTTTTCACATAGCATTTAAATACTTGAATTATTTTTTGCAAATGTATATTTCTGATACTCTAACTTGTTCTTTTTTCTTTTTTCGCATTACTTAATTTCAATGGTGTTTTATAATATTAGATACTGAATTATTAGCTTGCTCTATCAATTTAAATTATTAGCTTGTAACTATTTTATAAGATATTGTATCTTAAAGTTATTAAGTATTGACGAATAAATTAAATGAAATGAAACGAAACATACCATATTTTTCTAATGGAAAAACAATGCACTAATTTGGTTTAGTCACTCAATTGAGGTTACAACAAAGATTGAGATTTTTAAAAAGTTTAAACAGAAGTTAAATTGCAATAAAAAGAAAATAATTTAGTTTCAAAAAATTAGCTTTTTTAAATTTAATTCAATTTGAAAAAAATTTAACTTTTTTTTAATTTTTATCATACTTAAAATAGGTTCTTCTCTCCTCTCTAAATATTATCAACAACCAAGCTTACTTTTGCATATTAGGACTCCAATTATAAAATTAAGGATACAATTAAATAAACATTAAATTCTTGCTGGCCCCATAAACGTTGTCCAAGAACAAGAAAAAGTAGAGAAAAGTAGGTTTGAAAGCAAAAAACAAAATAAGAATATTGCGTATACGCCCTGGTGTACCATTAGTACTAAAATGTCTAAAGAGATCACCATTAAGTTTTATTGCGCCTCCAGAAAATTTAATTAGCTAGTGAAAAAGCATAACATAACATTTTGAGAATCAGTTATCTGGTATTTTAAGAAGAAAATCCCATTTTTTGACAAATTTTAATATAAAAGTTATCTTGATGTTTATAGAGGAGCTTTGTTTGATATCAGTAGAATACAAAATGTTTAATCTTGTCTTCAATTGAAGAGCAAAGGATTATTTAGTTAAAAAAAGCAATTTTTAAAGAAAAATGCAAATTTTTTTAAGGAATTTCTGAATTATGTATTTAAAATTAAAAAGTGTAAGACAAGCTTTTTGTAACAAAGTAACTACATACCTTTACTAACTCATATAACATTATTAATTTGAAAAACAATGTAGACATTTAAAACCATCAAAGAAGTTTATTATTTACAAAACAAAGAATTACTGCAAAGTATAACTTGAGGTAATTTAGCAATTTTTTTAATTAATGATTTCGAAAATCTTAAATTGAAGTTATCTAATTTTTTCGAAAAACTTTTTTAGTAGGTACTTATGCAAATTTAAGAGGTTTTGCATATGTAACGCAAATGAGAAAAAAGATGATTTTGCATTTTCATTATTTGAAACATACAAAAATACTTTCAATTTCCTTTTGAGTTGCAAAAATGAACGTTCGCAGAAAATTAACTTAACTTCCCATTGGAAGTTAATGTAATGTGTCCGTTTTGTCAAATTGAAAATTTTGACAATTCTCGACGTTTCAAAGACCCTAGAGTCGAAATAAAAGATTTTTTGATGTCCGTATGTGCATGTATACGTGCGTTCGTACGTCCGTACGTTCACGACGTTTTTTTCGTTGTCCATAGCTCAAGAACCAGAAGAGATTTCGACTTCAAATAAATTGTATTATACAGATTGATATTTTAAGATTCTGAACAGTAATAATACACTCCGCTTCACTTGAATATAAACGAACCTTTTTTTTACTATCAGACCGTGCAGCGCTTTGGTAAATAGGGTATTTTTTTATTTAAAATGATATTTTAATAATGTGTGCTACCACCTTGAAATAACTTCAAAATCCCTGTTGGGAAGTGAATCATACAGTTGTTTTAAGTAATTTAGTGAAATTGCACTCCATGCCTCTTTGATAGCAGCATTAAGTGATTCTTTGTCATCATACTGTCGTCCAGAGTCGTACACTCTACGAACCATCCATCCCCATATGTTCTCAAAGATTATTTTCCAATTGAAAACTAAGCCACTTAGACCAAATAGCTTTTTTATTTTAATTCAAGTGACTTTTATTTCCTGTAGATATAGATATAACATTTATAGTTTGCTTTCTTAATATAGGTAATTATTTTGTTTAACTTACATTTAGTTTTTCTTACAATCTTTTTTTTTTTATTATCAAGTAGGTATGTACATATATGATCGCGGGAACTTGCTCCGTCTCGTTATAAGCTTCTTCTTTAGTGAGGTTATTGCACATTCTCTTTTTTCTGTGCAAAATCAAGATGGCTGCGCCGGATAGATATTTTTCAGCGCTTACCATTATCGGCATTGCCAGATTTGACAATACCCATACGTTTTCTATAATATTTAGGTCCGGGGAGCACGGTGGCCAGGTAACATTTTTCTCGGCTGTCCAACTTTAAATGATCCTTGCGTTTTAGTTTGGCGCGTAGTCTTGTTGAAAAGTCCATGGTATTGGTCTAAATACATTGGTAACCTTAGGGAAAGGTTCTTGCAATATTTGCTTGTAGGAGTTTGTCGTCATTTTCAACGTGGGAAACTCCAGACCAACTGTTCCAAACCAGGAAATTGCCCCCCACACAATTACACCGCCTTCTCGGCTACGGTGGCGCTCCAAAACCTTGGTTTCTTTCTCATGTCATGAAAATAGAAATTATACCCGTCCGGGCCATCTAAATTACATTTTTTTTCGTCAGAAAATACCACTTTTGTCTACTTTTCCTTCTACGTCGTATTCCTTCTGCAAAAAATATTGGATTTAATGGTGGTTTTTCTTCAATTTAAAGCACTTCAAATGTTGTGACCTACGAATGACACGTCTTAAAGTGTTAAGACTAGCTGCAATACCACTCTTCGCCATGATTTTAGCAGCAGAGTCGCTTAAATTGGAGACCAGCCTAATAATCTTTCTTCTGTCTGCTGTGGCTCTTGTTTGCCTGCCCTTCATATCCATATCTGTCTTTATTTCTAAGGTACGATCAAACAATTTTCACACTTTTTTCTATTTTGTTGGTAATTGTGCGTAGGGGAAGCTTGTTTTCCGGGTATACTTCTTTTTTGGCTTTTTCTGCAAGGTTTAATGGTTTTCCGCGACCCATTTTTTCTTTGATCAAACAATTAATGCTTTTAATCAAAATTTTTATTACTAAAATAAGAATTTTTGTCGTAACCGTAACCAATAGAAACAGAACGCACACTCTTTCTATTCAAGTGGTGCAAAAAAAACAGTGTTTTTTAATGATGCATTTAGAAAAGTGTTAAAAAATAACCAAACGGTATTTTCCTGAAATATTCTGATAGTTATTTTATAAATAAAAAAAAATACAAAATGATTTTATCTTCAAAACAATTTTGTGCAACAAAAAATAACGTTTTTAATATTTGGTAAAATTTTGAGAAAAATCTAATTCACAATTTTTTTATAAAAATAAAAACCTAAAAAAAACATTACTCAAAGTTGGTAACAATTGATTTTGGACTCAAATATCTTTTCAAAAATTTTACATAATGGCTTGCAATTAATTTTCACTCATAAGCAATATTGGAAAAATTTTGAGAAAAAAATGTCTACCCAAAAATGTGAGACATTCGTTTTAAACTACTTTTATCTTTTAAAAAATGTAGTTGTCAACATTCAGTAAAATTTTGAGAAACATATGATTGACAGTTTTTTTTACAAAAAATATAAACTTAAAAGAAAAAACAATACTACAACTTGGTAAAAATTCACTTTCGACTCAAATAGCTTTTCAAAAATTAAAAATATTGTCTTCAAACTCTTTTTATCACAGAAAATATTGTTTTCGATATTCAGTAGTTTTTTTGTTATAAAAATACAATCTGTTTTTTTTTTCATAAAAAAAAATAAAATCTACAAAAAATAGCACTCTAATTTGGTAAAAATTGATGTTTGGTTCTTTATGTCTCTCAAATTAATTTCATTCATCGAATTTGTAAAAATTTAAGAAATGCTTCCAAAATTGGTAAAAATTTGCTTCCGCCTAAAAATCTATTTAACGAAACAAGATTTTCAAACTTAACTATTTCTTTATATGAAAAACATTGTTTGTAATTTTAAAATTTTTTAAGAATAATTCAACTGACATTTTTTTTAACCCAACACGAAAACCAACAAACTTTTAAGCATGACAAAGTGACATGGATGGAAAGTTATAAGTGTGGGTCGCATCTCAGCCTTTTTTTTTTTTTGGTCGAAATTTGATAAGTATCGAAGTCAACACTTATTTAAAGTGTTAAATATAATATTTTATTTTACATGTTGGTGATGTCAGTTAGTCACTAAAAGAATGCTATTTTATGGAACTTGATTATTTTTTTGTGGGGCTACAAAAAAGACTGCGTTTAAGAGCATAATCCCTGAGATGAGCGAAGATGTGGTTTAAAATAAAGTCAAAAGAATCGAATGTTGCGAACTTTCCGAAAGCGCCGCCGTTTAAAACCAAAAATGAATGATCCAATATCAAAAAAAAATATAATATGTAGCAAGACTATCGAATTTTTAGTCATTTTAGACTTTAGCATTAACAACTTGCAAAAATATCCTTATCCATTTGACAAAAAAAAAAACATATCCCAAACAAATTGAACCAAAATATTTTGAAACTTACAGAAGACTTGTTGAATTTGCCTAGAATTAAAGTAATTGTTGGTAGAACTGTAGGCTCCGTAAAATAGCTTCCCAGAAATAACCCCATTAACAAAATACGTAACAACCCTCCAAAATGTTGTATGGTATTAGGGAGTTTTTTCATCTTAGGGATTAATTCATGCTTTTTTGGGCTCATTTAAATTTGTAATTTGAGAAGTTATTTCACGATGATATAAGTCATATTTTCAACTATGAAATATATCGCCAAATTTTGGAAGTGCAACAAGGCCAATTTTTAGGAGTTGGTCTTATTTCAATATACGAGGCTGAAAAAAGCCTAATTGCTATCATTTCACTTTCAACAGTTTATTTTCGCACCATACCCAAATCCTACAGTGTGCCCAAATAGGAGGTGTTGCAAGGGGAAGCTTGCCTTATTTCACTTTGTCAAAGTGCAAAAAAGTGCAAGTGACCAATTTTTAGAAATTGCAGTTATTTCATTTTTTTTTTAAATAAAATGATAAGACAGTATTCAAAGTAAAGGACTTTTCGTGCCTTTTTGCGAATTTATTTCATTTTGCAATTCGGGCATTAATTTTATAATGCAATAAAGTTTAAACTTGGTGAGTTACATAATTTTTGTTTCGAAAGTTATTTCTTGAAGAATGTACCAAAAATTTACACACCAATCTTATCTGAGAGTACATGAGGGATATATTTTCATTTTCTCATTAACTTACAATATGATAACACACCACAATAAAAATAATTTACTTAATCCCGGAACGCATTTTAGTTTTTACACATTTTTCGGAGAGAGTGAAATGACCAGAGTGTCATGCAACGCGACTCTTCTAACCAAAGTAAAGCACCGTAAGAAATTATCTTTTTTTATTTGTTAGCTGCCTGGTGGTAAAAAAAAGGCTGGCATTGTGGTTTCGACTGCGACCGCATCACTTTACCACATTGGCACTTCCCAGAAAAAGAATTGTATTTTTAAATTAAATTCCTTTATTTTTGTACTGTAATAGAATAAATTAAATAAATTAAAGTTTTGTTCCCCAAAAGGAGAGAAGAGGATTATTTTTGGTTGGGCACTAAAAGCCCAAAAGCCAAATCAAACATTCAAAAACCTAAGAATGAAATTGTTACGATGTTGAGCCATCGAAACCGGAAATATTTTTCAACACACAACAAAAACCTTTTAAATAAAAAAAAAAATAATTTCAAAATAATTTTTTAGAACAATTGTATCCGCGCTTATTGAGTTTAACCTAAGGATCCAAAATAAGTGTCTTAATTTCTTAAAAAGTCTTTGACAAAAATTATAATACATCTAGAGTAAAAACTTCTGCGGTAAAAGTTAATCATAGTAAAACAAATTTTTGAAATTACATAAATTCAATGGAAAAATTACGTATACGTCATGGAGTACCTCTGATAATCTTAATTTTTGCCTAAGATTGCTTGAACTTAGGCCGTTTTACAGGCTTAAAGTTTCTTTGACCAGTAAAATAAATACATGTTTGAACTCAGACTACGAAGTTGGTATGATGTTGCTTGTTAAGAATTTTTGAGTTCCTCCTCCTGAATTCGAATATTTATAAGCAAAATATTTAGAAAAAATCCTGTTTCCTTACCAAAAATGTCTCATTTTACTTTTGGGACTTGTACACAGTAATAATCTGACTATAACGTCCTTGGATGCTGACCAAATAAACAACATCCATTAAGGATGAAGACGACGACGACGACGATGTCAGCAGCGACCAACGAACGGTTGTCGACCACGGTGACAAAAATAAATCGAAGGACGTGTAGATTTTGCCAAGCTACTTTTCAGTGCATACGCATGGTGTGGCCTTAGTTTTTGTTTCCCTCTTCGTTTTTGTTTTTTCGTTCTTGTGTTATACATTCAGATGAATAGGGACACCAATCATTTTCATATACAAACACACATTTTATCCTTATGTACAAGGCTAAGGAGGTGTACTGTACATAACCAACCATTCGATGAGGCAAAATGAAACATACAAAAAATGAAAAGAAAAATTTCGCATAAAGAGTTTTTTTGCGTAGGGGTGTACAATAGTATGGGAGGGAAGTGTAATTTTTTTATTTTACATACAAAAATACATTTATACACAAATTTGCAGGTGGGCAGGATGATATTATACCAACAAACAAATAAACAAATAAATATCAAAAAAGAAGGAAAAAAATCATACCGAAGAGAAAATAAAGTTGCAAAAGACGACTTAACAACAAAAGCGAAATCCGGCCATCACATAAAATGTAAGTATGTACATGACTTTGATATGTGCCCTTTGCAAGCAGAACAGGCCAGGGTAGAGCAGGGCACCTATAGTTCATGTAGGTTGATATGTTTGTATATATATTTGAATTTGTGTGTTGGCTGTGATCCTTTTGCTGCTTATACATGTGGTGGGAACGGATATAAATAAAATTCAATACAAACTTTATATCCCAAAATTCCCACACACACACACACATCCGACACATACAGTGATACTCATGCATAGATACGTCGTTTTTGTCGAGTACTCAATATGACCAGAGAAAACTAAAATCCTAAAATGTTTACCTAACCAACAAAACGCAGTATCCTTGTTGCTATAGTTATTGTATAATGGTTGGTTTGGATATGGCTTTGTTCCTACATAAATACAGCGGCCACGCGCACCGATAGGACCAGAACTGGGGGGTGCTAGGTTCTACAAAGGTGGTCCTGGTAGGTCGTCGATGTGGTATGTTGGGCTGCTGGGAAAGAGAAGTAGGAGTTGGGTGAGAGTTGAGAAATATTCAATGCAACATCAACCTCAACCTCATCATCTAAACCTCCACCAACTCCGTCCAATTCCAATTTCAATTCCATCGTTGTCGTCGACAGTCATCATATTCATCATAGCATCTTCCTTGTTCACTTCTTTATCCAAAGTTTCTTTATATGCTTTCTTTTCTGTCCTCCAGATGCCATCGCCATCGCCATTGCCATCATTGCCACGACTTCTCTCCCCTTGACTGTCTGTATTTCGGTATCTGTGTGCATAATGTGTGTTTGTATGTGTGCAAACGTATTTTTGTGTATGGGTAGTGTAGTATGGTAGAGTTAAGGAATATTGATTTTGTGAATTTTTGTGTGTTACGTGGAATTCCTCGCGAATTTTGTTCCACTTGTTCCAGTCGATTCTTTTTTTCTTTGGATATTACATATATCCTTTTATATACAACCAACCGACCAGCCACAAATGCACTTTTGCCAAACTCCTTACAGAGCGCATCACATTCAGATGGGATGCTGGGGAAGGGTTCTTACATAGGAAACAAGCAGCAGCCCTCAAAAAAGAATTGTTCAATTTGAGATGAAGCACAAAGATTAGGTTTTTGAATTTCTTTCTATGTGTGTTTTGGTATGTTTGTATATGCATATATGCAGTTAACTGTTATTTTCTAACTTTAATATTTAAGGAAAAAAACCCTTACACTTCTCCTTGTCTTGCCACCTTTTGGACTTACATACAAAGTTTTTGGTAGTAGATAAGTGTATAGGTTATGCACGGCAAAGGCACCAAGCACACACTTGCCTTTTGTCGAATCTAGCAAAGATCATCCATCCATGCAGCACCTCGGCTTCTAGACCCTGGAAAATATAGATTTGTGCTGCCATCGCACCGCATAGCCATGCCACCACCAACGATGTTGCTGCTGCGTCGTGAAATATTCCGAAACAACCATGTATCCGTATGTATGTATGTGCAGAAGCACCTAGAATTTGCTGCTATGATGATGACGATGATGATGTTGATGATGATGATGCTGGTGGCTATGACTCCCTATGTACTTCTGAGTGTTGCATATTGCAATAAAGTGAATGCTGTTCTGATGTTCACCCAGTCTCAGAGCTAGACCCACCGCTCAAACGCTTGCCCAAGCATCACCACCACCGGCATTACCATCTTCATCATTCGAATGAACGTGGCACAGACTCTCAAAGTAGGTGCATTGCTGTTGCATGATGCTGCTTTTACTACTGCTGCTGCCTACCCATTGCCTATATGTTGTACATACCAACCATCATCATAATCATCATCATTATCATCATCATCATCACATCATGGCAGCTGAAACACACAAAAACTCATCTATCGACCAATAGGCTCCATATTCCATCTAATACTCTCTTCTCCTTCGCACTCGTTGATAATATAGTGATGGGTAATGGTGATATCCCGACAACTACAGAGGTGCAGTATGTCATCCTCGTCATCGACAACGTTGTGTGTCTCGGTTGTCGGCTTTCGGCTTACGGCTCTCTAATGCAATTTAATTTCTAAAAGCGAAATTTTCGGGTGCCATTTCTAAAGCGCTTGTAGTCGAGGCGTCCCAAATGCGAATCGAATCGAATCGACTTTCCACACACCGCTTTGATTTTGGGTACCTACTGAAAGCTCTTCCATATGTTAAAGAAAACTTTAAGACTTTTCTTTTTTTATTCTTTCATTTTATAAGACAGAATTTAATATTTTTAATATTGCACTGTGGCGTATACGTAATTTTTTTTTCAAAGAAAATTAAAGAGACAAATGTTAAATTCTTTTGTTCATCTTAATCACAGTTTATATTTTGACCTAAATTTTAACTATATTATGAATTAAGAAAGTCAGTGAGTGTCTAGTTTGTGTTAGGTGTGGAAAAGTTAGACTAAGTTCATTGGCAGCAAGGCTATTATGCAAATTTAAGAAACTTTATATTGATGTGGATGATCCTAAGTTATATCCATTATTTATTCCACTTATTGTAGTGTTTTTTTCTTTTTTATAGTATTTGTTTGTAATTTAAAAAGCCTTAAGTCTAAAAATGATCGAAACAAAATTAAAATAACATTAAAACCTCAAAAACCCTGACAATAAAATCTTCATTTAAAATGAAAACTTTGAAGGAAGCTGTATTTTAATGCAGACTGAGTTTGACTCTTTTCACGACCCGTGAATCATTAATTTTTAAAAACGTTAAGCAAGAAGTCTGTTTGTAACTTTAGTGTTTTTTTTTTTATAAATAGGGGGAGACACCCGTTTCGAGCATTATAGCGTAGTTTGGTGTATTTTTAGTCAAATGAAATATTCTTTTTATAAAGTGCGTTTGCAGTATTTCAACCGAATTGTACTTTTTACATCCCTATACCCGTGATCTCGTTGCATGATGGTAAGTGCGTTGGACTGCCATGCCAGAGGTCTGTTGTTCGATCCCTGCCTATGCCATCTTAAGTCTTTTCGCGGGTAATGCCTCTTGTGAGGAATTGACCAATTCTGCAAGAGTAATTCTTGTCATGAAAAAGTGCTTTCTCAAATTAGCCGTTTGGATTCGGCATATAAGCTGTAGGTCCCCTCCATTCCTGACAACATTACTCGCACAGAGTAATGGTTGGGAGTTGTAAGTCACTAGGCCCTAGTTCTCAACGACCTGTTGCGCCACCAAAAGAATGCTCTCAGCTACTGCTTCATAAACTAGTTGCTTCTATGTGCTATACACTTATTCATGAAACATTGTTTCCATGTCATATTATTAGCAGTTTTCGCCTGGTAAACCCTGTAAATTATGAGCTTAAGAGTTTCTGGTGAATGCGCAAACATGACTTTATCATCTGCGAGCATAAGTGCCTTATTCCACATCCCTGCGAAACCCACTCAATCCGTCAGGTAGTCTAAAAGGTCATCTATGAATAATGCAAACAAGGTGGGGCTCAATGTTCAACCTTGTCTCACTCCCGATGAGGTTGAAAACCAGTCTGAGAGTTCTTCACCTGTCCATACAGCCGCCCTTGTTTCTCTTTATAAGTGCTCCAGAACGCGACCTAACTTCAATGATATCCCAAGACTATACAGCTTAGAAAATAGGGCACCTCTATGGATTGCTTTAAAAAAGATACAAAATACGTACAGCTTTTTTCTTTTTTTTCAAGAAATTCTCTGCCAAGCTCCTGAATATAAAAATGGTATCTATTGCTGAATATCCTGGTCTAAATCCAGCCTGGAACTCCCCTAGGAAGTTCCAGGAAGGTCTCAATCCAACTAACAAGACGATGCATCATCGTTGTAAATATCTTGTGAGATGCATTTAAAAAGGAAATCCATCTGTAGTTGGAAATATAACAGCATCTCGAAATTCATCTGGAGATAGTTCTCTCTCCAAAGCTGTTTTAAGTTTTAAAAAGTGCTCTTTAAGCACGACAGTCCCATTCTTAAAAAATTCCACTGGAATATCATTTGAACCAGCTGCTTTTCCATCTTTAAGCGTCTCTTCCAACTCGCTAAATGTAAATGCACAGTCCAGAGAGTCGACTACGAATCCAGGTGCTGCGAGTTGCCACTTTGACGGCGTTATTTCAGGATTTAAAAGATCCTCGAAATAGGAAAGCATTACATTTGAAGAAAGTTTTGTGTGGATAGTAAAGCGTTTTCCATTCAGCTCTCTAGCCAGTTTCCAAAAATCAGCGCAGTTTTTACAAGATGCTAATCGGACTGCTTGCTTTTCTGTGTAAAACTTTCTTTAAGTCTTTGCAAAGCTCTTTAAACATCTTATTTGTCTCTAAATAAAAACCCTTAAGTAATCCTTGGTTGGAGTTACGCAAAATACTCAACCACGCAAATGATGTTTTACAAGCTTTCCGAAATTGTTCGTCAAAACAGGGTTCTTTTCTTTTTTTGGTTGGATAAGTCCTTCTTGTGTGTATGAGGCTTTCACAATCTGTTCTTAGAGAAAAAAGTCCTCGATTTAAAGTGATTGGAGTCGCAAATCTAGAGCTCGCCGATATTCCCAAGCCTTAGGTAGGTAGGTAGAAATGGCGATCTCAAGGCAACCTAGCCTGAGATCCAATTAGCGCTGTAGTGCGCCGTTTTGATACCAAAACCTCGTTTGACCTGTGATAGAAAGGGATAGATTTATAGAAAAGCTTCATAGCGATTATGTTAGAGCTATTTTGTCGCATTGAGAAAAAAGATTTGGTCTCTAATCTTTGTCTCAGATAGCTCATCAAGTTCGTGAAAGAATGCTTTTCCAAAGTATTTCATCCTAGTGTTTGCCAAAGCTATGAAAGGCCGATCCTTGCCTGGCTAGCTCGTCAGCCCGTTCATTTCCCACGATACCCCTATGGCCCGGAACCCAGATCAAGGTGACACCGAGGTTAATATCCAGGCTCGCAAGCTCATTGCAACATTGCTGGACCAATTTAGATGAGGATGTGGCTGAGTTAATGGCTTTGACAGCTTTTTGTCTGTCTGTAAAGATAGCCGCATTTCGGATTTGGTTTGAGCTTTGTTTAAGTATCTTACATGCGAGCCTTCGGTTGTCTAGGAATGTCCTTAGCTGGGATAAGCTTGAGCTTCAAGCCCTCCACAGTTATTGCTAACCTTAGCAATGCTTTCACTAAGGAAATCCATAGAGAACCTGTCCGCACACTTGATTACTTTATACCACCTGAGCATCTCGCCAGAGTCAAAACTAGGGTAGGGGCCCCCTTGATATAGTGTATGAAAACACTATCTGAGACAGCTTGCCCTCTATAGAGTTCCGCACGTTCAGGAGACCTTTGCTGTTTGTGGAGAGCTCATCCACAACTCCTACTTGGAAGTCATCCCTAAAAACCTCACTAAGAGCACGACGCGACGTTGCGCTGCTCCAGAAGATGGTGCTTTCACAGGCTTTGTCCGGTCGGCAAGCTTGCTCTTTTTCTGAGACGTGCAGATCTCTACCTGAGATCTGTTTCGCTTAACGGCCTTTTCTCGGCTGGCAAGAAGGTTGTTGTATTCATCAACAACCTTCTGGTACTTTATTTTATCTTGGGCGTCCCTCTCATGAGTCACTCCAGTCTCTTAATCTTTGGCAATCTTGGCAAGAATGTGAGAGGCCGTTTTGAAGCGGTTCCTGAGAAGAGTGCCTTCCGATGGTTTTTTGGTTCCTCGAGTTGCACTGCTACTCGAGGGTTTCGGTTTTGTATACTGTTAAGAAAGTATAGGAGTGCTATGAATAGCACTGCCTAGTCTTCCTGTGGTTTTGGGTTGCCCACAAGTGCTGGAACTACCAGCGCTAAATGTGCTACCCTTCAAGGTCTCCTGGCTCGAGGCCAAGAGTTCATCCTCCAAGTCTGTGGATGGTTCTACGTTTCTGATGTCTAGTTCGTCCATTTTGTTAAAGTTTGTTGAATGTTGGTCCCACGAGTAGGTCGGAAAAAAAGGTCAGCCCCGGAAGAGCCGATATGATGTACAGGGGTAAGGCAGAAAATAAGACGGACCCTGCCAAGGCATCCGGGTACTGCACATACATATCCTAAGACTGATCTCAAAAATGAAAAAAAAGTAATGTTAACACATATGGATCTCGGAAATCACGATCAAAACGCTTAATGACAATCGGAACTCTATTAGCTTTTTTAACTATGAAGTTAATATGTTCATTTAATGTAAGTTTAAAATCTAAGACAGCACCGAAGTCAGAAAATACATATATAATTAAAAACAATTGGAACTTTTTTTGCTATTAAGTCTTCTTGCAGAGAGAAGACAGTCAGATGTATAGTTGATTGATATATTAGGACAGACGAATTTTGTATGATCAAATCTAAATCATTCATAAATAAAACAAATAGAATAGGACCAAGATGGCTACCCTGAGGGACACCAAAATTCACATAAAATAATGTTGAAAATTCATTACAAAATTTAACACTCTTATCTTTCAAATATGAGGAGATACAGTTTCTGAAATAGTCGTTAAAAACTTGACGTGTAAGTTTTAAAAGTTATGTTTTATGACACAATTTGTCAAAGGCCTTGCTGAAATCAGTAAAAATACGATGAACATGTTTACGTTTATCAAAAACCACTAAACAAAAGGACGTAAAGTGAAACAGATTAGTAACAGTTAAACGATTTTTAATTAAGTGAAAAGCGCAACATACGATAGGCTATAGGCTCAAAAAGTTTATGTATCACAAATAATTGAAAAATTCATGGAGACTGGATCCGTTGGAGACGCCAAACACACTGGTCGTCCAAAAACAAGCCGTTCAAATGTGAATGTCGAAGCAGTGCGTGAGAGTGTTGCTGACAATCCAGGAACCTCAAATCGACGTCGTGGACAAGAATTGCAAATTTCAAGAACCTCTCTACAGCGTATACTCACCAAAGATCTGTGTCTTCATGCTTAAAAAATTCAATTAACAAAACAATTGAAGTCCTTTTGTTTAGTGGTTTTTGATAAACGTATCTTTACTGATTTCAGCAAGACCTTAGACAAATTGTGTCATAAAACAACTTTTAAAACTAACACGTCAAGTTCTTAACGACTATTTCAGAAACTGTATCTCCTCATATTTGAAAGCTAGACGTTAGAGTGTTAAATTTTGTAATGAATTTTCAACATTATTTTATGTGAATTGTGGTGTCCCTCAGGGTAGCCATCTTGGTCCTATTCTATTTGTTTTATTTATGAATGATTTAGATTTGATCATACAAAATTCGTCTGTCCTACTATTATGCTGATGACATTAAAATTTTCAACAAAAAAAAAATCAACTATACATCTGACTGTCTTCTCTCTGCAAGAAGACTTAATAGCAAAAAAAGTTCCAATCGTTTTTAATTATATATGTATTTTCTGACTTCGGTGTTGTCTTAGATTTTAAACTTACATTAAATGAACATATTAACTTCATAGTTAAAAAAGCTAATAGAGTTCCGATTGTCATTAAGAGTTTTGATCGTGATTTCCGAGATCCATATGTGTTAACATTACTTTTTTTTCATTTTTGAGACCAGTTTTAGGATATGTATGTACAGTACCGGGATGCCTTGGCAGGGTCCGTCTTATTTTCTGCTTTACCCCGGTATATCATATCGGCTCTTCCTTTTTTTCCGACCTACTCGTAGGACCAACATTCAACAAACTTTAACAAAATGGACGAACCAGACATGACAAACGTAGAACCATCCACAGACTTGGAGGATGAACTCGAGCCAGAAGACTTTAAAGGGGAGCTTATTTAGTGCTGGTAGTTCCAGCACTTGTGGGCAACCCAAAACCACAGGGAGTATAGGCAGTGCTATTCATAGCACTCCTATACTTCCTAAACCGTATACAAAACCGAAACCCTCGAGTAACAGTGCAACTCGAGGAACCAAAAAACCATCGGAAGGCGTTCTTCTCAGGAACCGCTTCAAAACGGCCTCTCACATTCTTGAAAAGATTGCCAAAAATTAAGAGCCAGTCTCTGATTCATGACAGGGACGACCAACATAAAATAAAGTACCAGAAGGTTGTTGATGAATACAACAACCTTCTTGCCAGCCGAGAAAAGGCCGTTAAGCGAAAGAGATCTCAGGTAGAGATCTGCCCTTCTCAGAAAAAGAGCAAGCTTTACGACCGAACAAAGCCAGTGAAAGCACCATCTTCTGGAGCAGCGCAACGTGCGTCGTACTCTTAGTGAGGTTGTCAGGGATGACCTCCAAGTAGGAGTTGTGGATGAGCTCTCCACAAACAGCAAAGGTCTGCTGAACGTGTGGAACTCTATAGAGGTCAAGCTCTCTGAGATGGTGTTTTCATACACTATATCAAACAGTGAGGGCTCCTACCCTAGTTTTGACTGTGGCGAGATGCTCAAGGGGTATAAAGTGATCAAGTGTGCGGACAGGTTTTCTAGGGATTTCCTTAGTGAAAGCATTGCTAAGGTTACCAATGACTGTGGAGGGCTTGAAGCTCAAGCTTATCCCAGCCCTAGACAACCGAAGGCTCGCATGTAAGATACTTAAACAAAGCTCAAACCAAAACCAAAATGCGGCTATCTTTACAGACAGACAACAAGCTGTCAAAGCCATTAACTCGGCACATCCTCATCTAAATTGGTCCAGCAATGTCGCAATGAGCTTGCGAGCCTGAATATTAACCTCGGTGTCACCTTGATCTGGGTTCCGGGCCATAGGGGAATCGTGGGAAATGAACGGGCTGACGAGCTAGCCAGGCAAGGATCGGCCCTTCATAGCTTTGGTAAACACTAGAATGAAATACTTTGGAAAAGTATTCTTTCACGAACTTGATGAGCTATCTGAGACAAAGATTAGAGACCTAATCTTTTTCCTCAATGCGAAGAAATGGCTCTAACACAATCACCATGAAGCTTGTCTATAAATCTTTTCCTTTCTATCACAGGTCAAACGAGTTTTTGGTATCAAAACAGCGCACTAAAGCGCTAATTAGATCTCAGGCAAGGTTGCCTTGAGATCGCCATTTCTACCTACCTACCTAAGGCTCAGGAATATCGGCGAGCTCTAGATTGCTGTTTTTACGGTTGCCAACACTTCACTGCACAAATGGCGGCAAATTCAAATCTTGCGTTAATTTTGGGACACCCTTTACAAAAAGTGATATTTTTTGTGTAGCCTATTTAAGAGTCTTAAAGTTGTTGTAAATTCATAGTTATGATTCATAAGCTATCCTGAACCATATTTCAAAACATCATTTAAATCAATAATATTTCTATTTAACAAAAAATATTCATTGTACACTTAGGCGTATACTTATTTTTTTTTAGAAATTTTATAATTCACTAAATTTCACTTTTAACCACAATATTCCAGTTCATACTTTCCAAATGTCACAGCACTTCTTCTAGAGTTGTCATACACATGGATGACATTAATGTGTCCATATCAAATCAATAACAGAAAAGCGAGTATCCGAAGAAAACAATGCTAAATGCGAAAAGACTCAAAAAAAATCGTTTCGAAAAATTATCAGTTATTGGCTTTGATTGAAGGTAACTTGGTCTATTGCCTTCTTTAGATAATCATTCCAGGCTACAAAATGTTTAAAACTATGCATTTTCATACCAAGGCCTTAGTTCTTTGATTTCGGGTAATTTGTAAGGCCTAGTTATTCCATTTCGTAAAACACCATTTTGACTATCTTTTGTTTAAATGAAAGCAATTTAAAGACTTCAATGTTTAGATAACAAATTAATAGTTCGCAAACTGTACATAAAACCATCACACTGTTCTATATTCTCCATTAACCATTAACTTTTTTCCCTAAGACGTCCATTGTAAGCCAAACGCTTCGCTGCCAAGCTGTAAGAAAGGCATTTCAATATAAGAAAAAGTTAGAAATATGCAGACTCTTGGGATATGTACTCGTGCACTCTTTTTTCATCATCATGATTTAATCGAAAACCAGTTAAAGCGGTTTTAACACACAACAAACAAACAAAAAAAAGATGGCGCTGACTATTCTTTTGGACCCATTCCATTTCAAAAGACATGATTTAATGTTGTCTTCTTTTCAAATTCTATACTCCCTTCTATAGGTATAAGTTTCTATCATGAAAAGTTGGCTTCTTCAATTATTTTGTGAAGAGTTTTTGTCCATCGAATCGCGATTTGTGCGATTTCTTTCGTGTTTCTAACCAAACAACAAACAATCGAGCTCTGCCATCACCATCATTAGCCTTAAGGCCATTGATCTAACTGTTATGTTGTAGGTACGTACCTATAAGAAGACAGAGGAGTTTGGATTCGCACATCCAACATAATATAAACCATCATTTAGTGTTGCTGATGGGTCTCATCGCTTAGTTTCCACACTTTTTCGCAAATTCTTCGATTCTCACTTTGCTTTATTTTGTTTTAGGTTTTGGTTTTTGGTTTGCGGTTATTGTATCAAGTCGAACACAAACTTTGCAAAATGATGTGTCTTGAGACTGTCCATACGTCGCGTCCGTCCAATGGTCGTCGGTCGTCGACGGACTATGAGACGGTCTAAAGACTTCTTTCATCACAAATTCGCGCAAGAGAATGGTCGGGAAATGATGATGATGAAGAAAAAAGAAGAAGGCACCAACGACGAAGACGACGTCGACGTCGATGACAAGACAACAAAAACGTCGGTCGTTTGGAACAACTACGGATAATTATTATTACTGGTGTGTATCATCATCGACTTACAATTGGGTGCTCCAAAGTGAAACAAACACATTTTTAAACCGCGCGGCAGGCCTTGGCCAGATTTATATCTTCTTTTTTTAATTTTATATAAAAGTGCAAGGGCAAGCAAGGAAGCAGACAAACAAGTGTCATTGATCCTTTGGATAGGTATACGATGCGATGTTAAGAATATCAGCTTAAGTGACCGGAAAAGGACACAAATACATAGGAACATATGCATAGCGCGAATGCGTAGCTGGTATGATATTGCGTTGTTGTGTTTTTCTTTTGTTTTATTTTAAAGGCTTTAGAACAAATTCTCTTGCATCGTTTCAATTCGAAAGCAATGATTTTTAATACAGTTTTTCTTTGGGATTGTAATAATTTTTGTATCTTTTTCAATTATAGCCTCTAAGCTATGAATTATCTTACACATGTCTAAGTTAAATCTTCTGTGAGTTTTTTTCATAAGATGTCTAAGTGTCACTTTTGAAGCTGTCATCTTTCAACATCTGACAAGTAAAAACTACGTCATAACTAAAAACGGACCGATACAAAATCAATTAAATTAAGTGGCGCAAATGCTCGTAGAGAACCGAGGCCTATAGGACGCATCTTCTTTCGCACTCATACAGTTGCAGGGGTACTGAGAGACCTTGACATACACAAATCCGCTGGCCCTATTCCCCCTATTGTTCTTAAGAGGTCTTCTTCAAAGCTGGCAAAACTACTGCGTAAGCTTTTCCATCTTTCCTACTCTACAGGTCTCTTTCCAAACGGATAAAAAACAGCATTTGTACAGCTTGTCCCTAAAAAAGGCGAATCATCCTCCCCCTCTAACTATCGTCCAATAGCACTCACGTCATTTCTTTCCAAGGTCATAGAAACGATGATTAATTATCGGCTTAAGAAATATTTTGAAGAACGGAAGCTTCTTAATGACCGGCAGTATGGCTTTCGTAGCAATAGGTCCACTGGTGATCTCATGGTTTATCTCACCGAACAGTGGAACAAATCTTTGCATCGTTTTGGAGAAAGTAAGATTATTGCACTTGATATTTCAAAAGCAAGCTCTCTCATCGAAAATGGGTGCTTTTAATATACAAGAATTCCTTCTTCGTTGGGTTAGAAATTACCTTTCGGACCGTTCAATTCAAGTAGTGTTGGATGGGTTCAAATCTGATATTCACAAAATAAACGCTGATATGCCCCAGATTTCCGTTTTGTCTCCGACGCTCTTCCTAATTTTTATAAATGATCTTTTGTCTGAAACTTCTAACCCACTAAATTGTTTCGCTGATGACAGTAACCTCAGCTTTTCATATTCGTTTCTAGATTCACATCCTTGTCCTTCGGATGTGGAATTTAAACGGCAGCGTATGATAACCTCATTAAATTCTGATCACGACAGCATTGTACAATGAGGAATCAAAAACCGTGTATGCTTCGAAAACTCAATGCTGTCTCCTGTCGTTAAAGCGTAATCCACCCCCGATGCTGCTATCCATGAGCGGCACTTGCATCCAGGAAACTAATCAACTTTCAGTACCCGGTACGAATATCACAGATCACCTCATATGGAATGATCACATAGTCGATATTGCAAAAAATGCTGCTATCCAAAACTTGAATATAACTCGCTTATTTGGGCAGGTGCCCATTAAACAAGTTTAAGTATTTTGGACAGGATCCAAAAAAGAGCTTTGAAAATGATAGGCGATAGAACTATAACCGAAACAATTACGTCACTTGAACACCACCGCAATGTTTCATGCCTTTCGTTGTTCTACCGATATTAGTTATCAGTTGCATTCCCCCCTAAAACAATTCAGCCGTAATACTCGTATTTCTAGGAATGCACATCAGTTTAACCTTGAGCTCAATTTCGGACGTACTGTCAAGTATAGAGATTCTTTTTTTAACCGCACATCGAGAATGTGGAATGCTTTACCCAGCTCTGTTTTTCCCTATTATTTTGATATTCAAAACTTTAAGAACAATGTGCATCGGTGTCTCCTCTTTAATCCTTCCCTATTTTCCTAACGCTAGCACTGTGTTTAAACTTTAAACACGTTAAGGGTATTAATAACCCCTTGAGTGCCCGTTTATTATAAAAAAAGGCATTACCTTTGAAAAAAAATGATAGTAAGCAGTGGCAGAGATTGAACTAAAGACCACTGGCATTAAAGTCCTGCTTACAACCATCACTAAAAATATGTTACAAAATTCTCTCCAATAATAGTTAATAAAGGGTTTATCAATAAAGACTTGTAGGTGTTGAAATGGAATAAAATAAGCTATGTGTTAGGTATTAACAAAATTATTTTTTTATTTGAAAAGCGCATGTATTTCAATAAGTGTGGAATATGACATCATTCAAATGCCCGTGCCGGCTTCTTACGGTGGCACAGATCCGAGTGGTCCAATTTTTAATGACACTTTCGCATAGATCCGCCTGAATTTGAGCGATGGCCTGTGTTATGTTCACCTTTAAAGCATCGGTTGATTGTGGTTTATTTGGATAGACCTGCGACTTCAAAAAACCCCACAGGAAAAAGTCTAGCGGGGTCAAATCGTATGACGTGGGTTGCCCATTTACATCACCCCTGCGAGAGGTAACCTTACCCTCAAATCGTCGATTGACATCCAAAATGTCAATCGTGGTGTTTGCTGTGTGTCACTTAGAACCGTCCTGCTGGAACCCCATGTCGTCTAGGTCCATGTGGTTCAATGTCGACCATAAGAAATTAGTTATCAATCTTCGTTATTATGGTTACCGCCTCTCTAACGTCGTTTTCAAAAAAGTACGGACCAATTACACCGCCAAACAAATCCACACCAAACGGTAACTTTTTAAGGATGCATTATCTTCTGTGGAACCTCGCGTGCCACATCCATTTATCCAAAAAGGTCCCTTGTAACTAAAGATGATTTTTCGGCCAAAATTGGGGTCCTTTTCCAAACGATTCGAAGCCCAGTCAGCGAACAAACGACGTAGTCTATAGTCATGAACTTTGAGCTCCTGGATCAGGCGGATCTTGTACGGGTGTGGGCCCAAGTTTCGACGCAAAATTCACCAAGTCGAAGTCTTCGAAAGCCCGAGTTCTTGTGCACGGCGAGGAATAAATCACTTCGGGTTTTGCTGTGCACTTTCACGATGTTCTCGGCTGAGCATAAGTTCCTTGCAAGTATTGGCGTTGGCTGATTGTTTACTAAACCGGTCGTCTCAAATTTTGCCACCAAACGTCGAAGAGTCGACTGTGAAGGGCCACTACGCCTACCGGAAAATGGGCACAATGGGTACAACGTTTGCCTTAAAGAACACTCATGTTAATAGCAAAGTTTTACTATTTGAATGTAGTGTTCAATCGTGTAACTTGTCATGTTGATTTGGCATAACTAACTGAATAATAAACAAAAGATTTGACAGATGTCACCAAAACAAAATGGCCGCCGGGAGGCACCTAAATCTACCCGGCCCAATTGAAAAACCCTTCATTATGTAGTCACTGAGCATTTTCGTCGTCGGTTTCTTTTCAAAATTTAAGCCGTTGGGAAAAATCAGTGATGTGAGGAATCGAGAATGACTAAGGAACAATTGGGCAAATTACTGCTGTAGCCTATAATATTAACAAAAACCACAGGTTTTTCGAATCTTTATAGAGTATAGGTATAACGTTTCTTAACGTAAAGACTTAAGTCTTAATTAATCACACGATAGCAATGATTTTCTTCTTGAAATAATACACATTTTTATATAAAAATCATCCAAGTGCTGAAACCAATTTTCACCTCTTAGTCTGTATTTATAAGCATATAAAACACCAAGACCAACATGTGATGGGTGAAATAACTGCTTTGGAATTTCAAGCATGTTTCAGAGACCTTTTAAATCTAAAGCAAGAAATGAGCATACTTTCCGTAGCGAACTACGCCGAGGACTCGACATTAGATATGCCATTTTGTGTTGGTGAATTAAGGAATATGCTGAGAAACGTTAAGCTTAATAAGGCGGCAAGAGAAGATAGGATTCCATATGAAAATAATAAATGCTACAGATCTTTTTTTGGAACAACTCGCAACGACATACAGCAAAATATTAGAAGAAGAAACTTTCACTAAATCTGTCATTTTTCCAATTTTCAAAAAAGGCGACACTTATGATCTAAGCAATTACAGGGGAATTTCGTCCATGAATTGTATAGCAAAAATCAAGATGGGAGTCCTTAATGAAAGGTTGTATAAAGGGTGAAACAGAATTATATATTAACAGAATATGAGGCTTTAGAAAGAAATATTATACAGTGGATAATATCTATAACTTGGTGTCTATTGTACATACAAATTAAGCTGGCTGAAAAAAAGAAAGTCTATGCTTTTTTCGTGGACTCAAAGGCGGCTTTTGATAAAATCTCCAGACAGCTATTAATGCTCAAGTTACGTGAAATGGGAGTCCCAACTAAAATTTGTAAACCTGCTTGAGTGCATATACTCTGATACTCAATCAGCAGTGTGTACAGGAAGGGAGTTATCGGAGTACTTCGAAACACTATATGCATGGGTTGAAACAAGGATGCCTTTTATCACCTTTACTTTTTGCTTTATATATAAATGATCTAAATGCGATTATTGAAGGAGGTCTAATATCGACAGTTTGAATAAAAGGTAGCAGAGGATGTGGGGGTTTTGCAAAGCATGATAAAACGTTTTGAAGAGTACTGCGCCAATTGGAATCTCGAAGTGAATCTCTCAAAATCGGAAAATATGGTCTTTCGAAATGGTGGCAGGCTATCAAATAGGGAAAAGTGGATATTCAACGGAGAAAAAATTCGGATAGTACCTCAGTACACATATCTTGGTGTCCTAATTACTCCAAAGTTGAACTTTTTTAAGCATGTAGAGAAAAGAAATGCAGCAGCAAAGAACAGTATTAACGGGTTGTTTTTGAGTAAGCAGAATATCAACCTCAGTTCAAAATGAAAACTATTCAAAGTTATAGTGCACAAGTCTGGGGTTTTAAAACTTTTGATAAAGTGGATAAGCTACAACGATACTTTCTGAAAAGAGTTTTAAAGTTACCATCATGCACTCCAAACTATGCAGCTGAAGACGGGCACTACTACACATTGGACTTACACCTTAGATATGTACAAAAGACTATATTTGAATATAGTGACACGAGACTACCTAAGCAACTTACCAAAATCCTCCTAGCAAAACAACTTTTTTGGGTTAAGGAGATTAATATGATCGGAAACAGGTTCGGCTTGGACTGGGATGAGAACATGACAAATGAAAGAATTTGATTGTCAACTGAAATCGCATGCAAATCAAGAAGCTGAGCAGAGAGCTAGAGGACGCACCATTTTTAAGATGTTGGATTATTCAATAGGACCGAAGTACATAACAGATGATTTGGAGCCTTATAAAATATCATGGGTTTTCAAAGCTAGATGCGATCTTATCTCACTCAACGGAAATAGGCGTGGAGACAACGCATCAACATTATGTAGCCTGTGCAACATGAGAGAAGAAGAAGATATACAACATTTCCTAGGCAGGTGTCCCGTACTAAGAGAATTCAGGATAAGACATTTTGAGAAGGCAACTCTAAATGAAGCTGAAATTATTACTGTCCTTAACGGAAATTGCAGAGCTCATTGGAACAGACTCTCGAGTTATATTAAGGTGGCTATAAGCTATACCAAACAGATCTTAACAAAGTTTATTTGATTTGGAAATATTGTGAAGTATGAACGTGTATACATCGCTTTAAAACTTTAAAATTTAGGATTTCTCTTTAAATTTATCTTATGTAAAAAATTATATCTTTTTTATAAATTTACTTAAATGTAAAATAATTTATATCTTTTCACTTACCCGACAGACGACTCTTTATGTCAACATAACATTCTTTGAAGTTGAACTCAAAAATGTATAAAAATGTGATTGAATCTTACATTTTCAAAAATGAGGTTCGCTTAAAGATGACATTTGCGAAGTTATCGAAGACAAACAACTGCAAATGTGCTGATTGGCCATGGATAGGTTATGGTGCTGAAAATACAAGAGGTGGAACGAATTTGACAGAAATAAACCACTTTTCTAAAAGTCAAAATGAAATCTCTTATTGGAAAACTTAGAATGATGTATTTCTCCTTCAATGATTTTGCTTCTGCACATATCAACTACCTTATTCTTCTGAACTTCATAAGCAATACATACTTTAATTGTAATTGAATGCAATCTTTTGTGAATACAATCGTTTATGGTTTTCTATTTGAAGATTGCATTCATTGAATCTAGTTTTTTGTTTGTTTAACTGTAACTTACAACCCATCGTTTGACGGTGCAATCATTTTTTCCAATCAGTTTCTTTTTTCAATCGTTTAAAACTTCATGCAATCAATTTGATTGGTTTCAAGTATTTGCAGAAAAGATTGCATTCACAAATGATTGAATTGGGTTTGAGTGATTTTAATTTCAAAATTGCGACGTTCTTTTAAGTGGTGCCAAACTATGTTTTTGTGTTGGCAGATATTATGATTTGGTCATAAAGTGGTTGTATGCACACTTTTTTTTACCATAACAATTTAAAATTTATGTTTATAAGACACTAAATTATCTTATTTTAAGCCAGATTTTGTTAAGGTGTGTTTACATCGACATTGTTCATATGAGATCGAGAGTTGGGCCTACGTTAGAGTTGCAATAAAATACACACAGAAGAAATATGATCAAAATGAATAATGTCAAAATAGTAAATTGCAAAAATTATTACGCATTATTCAAGCGCGTACAACTTCACCAATTCGACTTTACCTACAAAGCTTATCTCTGATTTGCACTAGATCTATCTTTTCCCTCATGGGAGAGACCTACTTGCAGATATTATACACTTAACTTAGTTACGTAGGTTGTAATTTGTTGTTGTTTAGCATTTTCTTTCTTTTCATCTTTTTCTTATGTCTTTGGGTTTAATTTGCTGTGGTGCTCTGCTGCCCGTCATATAGTCAGTATGTTGTATAATTGGAAGGGGGGGGGGGGGTTGGTATCTGGTGGTTTGTCCGTCAATCCGTCTGTCTGGCAGCCATTTTCCGTCGTCGTCGTCGCCTGGTCGATTACATTTAAGTTTGTTACCAACTTCGATTTCATCGCGTTGCTGTTGATGTCTTTATTTTGTTTTTGCTTCTTGCGTTTTCTCTAAACTGCGAGACTTTATAAACATACGTATAGATATTTTATGTTTGTGTGTGGATGCAGTGTTTGGTATAGGTTCACATTCTCATTACAGGTCATTCAACTTGCACTGATCGCTGTTGTAGTTGTTGGTTAAATTTTTTAATTTTTTCGTTTTTGTAATTGGCCAAAGGTATTTTTTGTTTGCAATTGCTGAAAAAATACATTACAGTCGTCGATAGTAAAAGCACCAACCATGTGGGAAACATTTTTGCAGCTTCATGTTGTAGATGCATATATGCATAGATACTCTTGTATCTACATTAATATTACCATCGCGGCCTAATGTAGGTATTCACCTTACATTTTTGTTAGCAAATTGAGTGGCCATTTTTTCTCGACCTAAAAATAAAATATCTTTTTCTATTGTAACTTAAATTGCGTGCGGTTGATAGTATGAGGTACCATTTTGTATGAATTAGTTCAGTTCATCGCAAAAGTTTTGAGCTTAGATTAAGGTTGAACTGTGACGTTCAGTAAAGAAAAATCATTTAATTGGGCCTGGTTAATATTGAAGGCTTTGTTTGAACTTCATTAAAATTTCATAATATTTAACAGTTATCGGAAGTGCTGAATATCAAACGATAATTTTATAGGAAATCACAAATTTTTGATTGCTTTTTCAATGTAGTACCACTAATTCTGCAATTTACCGAAATAACATGCTTCTAAGGTTTTCAGAAATGGAAGCATTTAAAACGAAAATTCATTCAACAGTTTCAATCTTTCTTGATAATTTTTATATTTTTCCCACAATATATTTTTAAACAGCGAAAGTGAAAATAAACTAAAAATTAACGTAAAGTATTAAATTCTTTGGATTGAATTTAATTGTTTAACTGAAATTTTAAATTCAGTGGCTTTCTGTCGTTCAAGCTCAAACAAAAAAAGGTTTTCTGATCCTTAAACATTATTCAGCGCTATAAATAAAATAATGTCATATTCTAATTTATGAATTTTTGTATCACGGCAATCCTAGTCATGAGCTAAAATTTGTTGAAACGCATTAGTTTGTCTAATTTATGAAGAATATTGCTTTTTTGAATTTGTACATTTTTTTCCCTTACTACTGAAATTAATTGATGACCCAAGGATATTTTAAGTAGCTTTTAACGACATACTTTTTACAATCTGAATCATATCTGTTAACCTTTCATTTCTGGATTAATCATTAAGTCTTTTATAATACCTTACAGAAAAGAAGCTGGTATGTGACTAACACTGATAACTTCCCACTTGTGTCCGTCTGACGATATTTCTAAAAATTTTACAAAATATAATTCAATGTAATCAATTAATTTTTTTTTGGTTTTTATATTTTTAATCAGTTTTTAATTGTTTTTGAATGAATTCATTTGTTGTAAAAAAAATGTCATGGTTTTTTTCTAAAACAAATTAATACAAATTTAAAATATTTTGCATATGATAAAATAGGTTTGATTTCAATATCATTTTCTGTTCCATTGTTTTCGAGATATATGATGTTAAAAAAAATATTCTTCCGTGCACGAAATTATGTTGAAGATCGTAAAATTTTGAGGTGACAATTATTACCCGCGTTTTTTTGGCATTCTATAAATAGTTTAGTAGAAAATTCCCAAGAAAACGCATTGGCAGTAGTCAGATTTTTATATTTAAAAATTGATACAACTGAAAGAAGATATGTCAGAATAATTATAAAAAAACAACACAAATAGAAAGTTTTGTGAAACACCATTTGCATTTTAGAAAGTGCTGTCAAACTTAATAATTTAGAAATTTTCTTGTGCGGTGAAAACACCAAAAAGATTTATTTAATGTAAACTGAGATAAACCTTTAGTGGAAACATAGCAAAACTTAATTATCTTTTCTATTCTTGCAAAATAAGCCCAGTAAATCCATTTTCATCAACAAAACTAAATAGTATCAACAACAGTAACAGATTGATTTTTTTTCGCCAATAGAAAACACATGATTCCAAATGCACAACTACTCAACGAACACTGCCATCGAGATACGAATGCAATATTAATCGTACCAACATTGGAGAACGAAATCACATAAGATGCATTCGAGACTCGTATAAATGTCAAAAACCTATCCATAGTAAGATTTAACTTTAACTTTTATCAGTAGTATTCATACTACGGATATTGTATTTGTTATTCGTGTAAAATCCTACAATACTATTGATAAATTTTCCAACAAAACACGGGTATTTTTTTAAGTGGTTTTAATTTATTATAAAAGAAACCATTAGTTGAATTTCTGTTTCAAAATTAAATAAATGTAAACTCATGTCCAAAATTATATAATTTCAATGTACATGGTTATAAGTTTTGCGATTTCAAAAGTAGACGTAAATAAATAATATATTTTTTTTATTATAAATGTTGAACGTTGAAATTATTCGTGCAACACTATATCATTTCAATTACCACCACGCCAGTTGTTACAAGCAAAGTCCAGGGGTGTAAGATCGATTTATCTTGCTGGCTAACCAGGTTCTTATTCCTGGGAAGAAGAAAGACAAAGAGTCGACATATTCAGGTCTTTGGCTTACATAAGCGATATTTTCACTGGTACGAGCGAAACGATGATGCACAAGCTTTACAATATCTGTAAACAATCCAGTACCATATGCTAGGGCATGATGACCATTTTTGTAATAAATAGATTTTAACAATTGTTTTGCTTTGGGCGATAGTTATGCGATCCATTTTCGTGAATGTCAGATTTTTGACAGACACAAAAATTGGTTTAACAACTTAGGTGTCAGATTCCAGCACTTTACTTTTGAAACCGCAAAATGGATACTACATTACAATATACAATTTATTGGAAGTCGGTCTTCTTATTGTTTCAAGAAATATTTGGAATCAAACAAACCTCATTTTTACTTTTTTTACTTGCTATACTAAAAAAACACCTTCTATGGACTTTGAAACGTTAAGAAATTTCAACATTTGCCATTAAAAAATTACATTATCTATTATATTATTAAAAACTCATATTTTAAACATATTTTGTTTCTTTTCAGGTAAGTAATCATTTAAAACGGAGAATATTACAAACGAAAATTTAGAAATAATTTATGTTGCAAGTTCTGAAACTTAGTTATGGTAAGTTTAATTTTACATAACCAAAAAAAATATTTAATTGTATATGAATTTTTTTGAAGTTGTCATTTGTCAGAATAACGATTATGTGACATACCTTGCCAAATGTCTTTTTCGGCTGTCACTTGAATATTCTAAAATTTGTTGATGTTGATTGTTGCACTTTATTTTGCCGAATATTTTATAATATTAAAACAAGATTAAACGAAAGTAAAAGAAATTAAAATTAAACAAAACAACCGCGTGAAATATCAAATTAAAAGAAGTAAATTATGCCGAACTGTCAAACAACAGCGGCGAATAGGCGACGAGGGAAAGTCAGTGAGTGTCTAGTTTGTGTTAGGTGTGGAAAAGTTAGACTAAGTTCATTGGCATCAAGGCTATTATGCAAATTTAAGAAACTTTTTATTGATGTGGATGATCCTAAGTTATTTCCGTAATTTATGACACTTAGGGTAGTGTTTTTCTTTTGTATGGTATTTTTTGTAATTTATTAAACCCTAAAGTCTAAAATTGATCGTAACAAAATTAAAACTACATTAAAACCTTAAAAAACCTAAAATTCAAATCTTCATTTAAAATGAAAACTTTGAAGGAAGCTGTATTTTAATGCAGACTGAGTTTGACTCTTTTCACGACCCGTGAATCATTAATTTTTAAAAACGTTAAGCTAGAAGTCTGTTTGTAACTTAGTGTTTATTTTTTATAAATAAAGGGGATAGACCCGTTTCCAGCATTATAGCGTAGTTTGGTGTATTTTTAGGCAAATGAAATATTCTTTTTATAAAGTTCGTTTGCAGTATTTTAACCGAATTGTACTTTTTACATCCATATACCCGTGATCTCGTGGTATGATGGTAAGTGCGTTGGACTGCCATGCCAGAGGTCTTGGGTTCGATCCCTGCCTATGCCATCTTAAGTCTTTTCGCGGGTAATGCCTCTTGCGAGGAATTGACCAATTCTCCAAGAGTAATTCTTGTCATGAAAAAGTGCTTTCTCAAATTAGCCGTTTGGATTCGGCATATAAGCTGTAGGTCCCCTCCATTCCTGACAACATTACTCGCACACAGGAATGGTTGAGAGTTGTAAGTCACTAGGCCCTAGTTCTCAACGGCCTGTTGCGCCACCCAATTTATTTATGTATACCCGTGGTCCATAGAAAAGTGTGCTCTCAGCTACTGCTTCAAATACTTTAAAGTTGCTACTATCTGGTATACACTTTTTCATGAAGCATTGTTTCCATAGCATATTATTAGCAGTTTTCGCCTTAACCAATTTTTCCTTCAAATGTTTTTTAGGTACTTAAATTATTTGTAACAGTAATGCCAATGTATTTGTAGTCTCGCACACATTCAATATTTTCGCGATTAAAGCTCCATTTTTCATTTGATGCATTACGTCGATGCACCACCACTTTTAATAGCCATAACCTTCGATTTGTCTATACAAATTTACTATTAAATGCCATAGCGGACAATACTGGTAAACCCTGTTAATTATGAGCTGCAGAGCCACCGGTGAATGCGCAAACAAGACTTTATCATCTGCGAGCAGAAGTGCCTTATTCCGCATCTCTGCGAAATCCACTCCATCCGGCAGGTAGTCTAAAAGTTCATCTATGAATAATGCAAACAAGGTAGGGCTCAATGTTCAACTTTATCTCACTCCCCATGAGGTTTTAAACCAGTTTAAAGTTCTTCACCTGTCCATATAGCCGCCCTTGTTCCTCTATAAAGGTGCTCAAGAACGCGACCAAACTTCAATGATATCCCAAGACTATACAGCTTAGAGAATAGTGCACCTCTATGGCTTGTATCAAAAGTTGCTTTAAAAAAGATACAAAATACGTACAGCTTTTTTCTTTTTTTCAAGAAATTCTCTGCCAAGCTCCTGAATATAAAAAGTTTGTCTTTCGCTGAATATCCTGGTCTAAATCCAGGCTGGAACTCCCTCAGAAAGTTCCAGGAAGGTCTCAATCCAACAAACAAGACGATGCATCATCGTTTTACATATCTTGTAAGATGCATTTAAAAAGGAAATCCATCTGTAGTTGGAAATAGTATTGCATCTCGAAATTCATCTGGAGACAGTTCTCCCTCAAAAACTGTATTAAGAAGTTTTGAAAGGTGCTCTTTAAGCACGACAGTCCCATACTTAAAAAATTCCACTGGAATACCATTTGAACCAGCTGCTGTTCCATCTTTAAGCGTCTCTTCCAATTCGCTAAATGTAAATGCACAGTCCAGAGAGTCGACTACGAATCCAGGTGCTGCGAGTTGCCACTTTGTCGGCGTTATTTCAGGATTTAAAAGATCCTCGAAATAGGAAAGCATTACATTTGAAGACAGTTTTGTGTGGATAGTAAAGCGTTTTCCATTCAGCTCTCAAGCCATTTTCCAAAAATCAACGCAGTTTTTACAAGATGCTAATCGGACTGCTTGCTTTTCTGCGTATAACTTTTTTTTAGTCTTTGCAAAGCTCTTTAAACTTCTTATTTGCCTCTAAAAATAAAAACCCTTAAGTAATCCTTAGGTGGAGTTACGCAAAATACTCAACCACGCAAATGATGTTTTACAACCTTTCCGAAATTTTTCGTCAAAGCAGGGTTCTTTTCTTTTTTTGGTTGGATGAGTCCTTCCTTTAGGTATGAGGCTTTCACAATCTGTTCTAAGAGAAAAAAGTCCTCGATTTAAAGTGATTGGAGTAGCAAATCTAGAGCTCGCCGATATTCCCGAGCCTTAGGTAGGTAGGTAGAAATGGCGATCTCAAGGCAACCTAGCCTGAGATCCAATTAGCGCTGTAGTGCGCCGTTTTGATACCAAAAACTCTTTTTACCTGTGATAGAAAGGGATAGAAATTGCAACAAGCAGCAAATTAAGTGCTACCACCACGCCAAGTTCAGTGAGGGGTGGGTTCAGCAATTAACGATTAATCGATTGATTAAGTTGCGTGAAGATGTGATATCACGTTGATATCAAAATTATAACTTTAAAATAAATATTAAATATTGTTTTAAAAATTCGGAAAAAATTTGATAAAGATCGAATTAACATTTTTTTCTTACAAAAAATACAAACATAAACAAAAAATTCATTAAAGATGGTAAAAATTGATTTTCGGCTCAATTATCTTTCCGGAACTTTCAGATATTGGTTTAAACTACTGTTATCTTTTAAAGAATATTGCTGTCAACATTCAGTAAAATTTTGAGAAAAATATAATTGATAAATAGATATTTCTTTATATGAAAAATATTGTTGGTAATTTAAAAATTTTTAAGAATAACTCAACTGACAACTTTTTTAACCCAACACGAAAACCTACAAACTTTAAAAGAAGACAATTCGACAGACGGGTTGAGAAGTTATCAGTGTTGGTCGCATCCCAGCTTCTTTTTATGTCTTTCAAATACATACATATACAGTACTGTGAAAAACATTTGCAACTGTCACCGAGTGTCAAAAAACGAATATTCGAATGTATAAACGTTGTTCGAATGAAATTGTTTTTATTGCTTCAGACTTTTGTATCTGTCACCTTGTTGTTCATTATCTTAAAGTATTTATCCACAGGTAAATTCTACAAATGCATTGCTTTTAAAAAAATAATAATGATTTCAAGTGTGCAAAACATTTCTCTTTTCGTCTCATTTTGTTGACAGTGAATTTGAGGTTGGTAAGTTTATACGTCCAGCTTGCTTTGTTTAGTTAGTTTTATCTGGGACTTTGATCGATAAAACGTTTTTTTTTTCAAATAAGTTCTTTTTAAATTGTAAAAAAAGAGATTTTTTTTTTAAATGGCGGGCAATAAACATTCATCGCATGTAAAATCCAGAATTTTGAGTGATTTGAAAAAAGAAGCATCACAAAAAGAAATTCTAAAACGAATCAACTATTTTTAGAATCATCAAAAGTGAAAAGGTATTATGTCATCATAAAGGAGCAAGGTTTCGAAGCACAACAGCAAAATATGATTAAAAAATAAAAAACTTCTTCCGTAGAAACCCTACGGCATCATCCAGGGAAGCAAAGATTGAACTTAAGTTACCTATTGACCCATCAACTATTAGACGCCGCGCACTGCAGGCCGGATTGCGTGTTTTTTAGATAGTAAAAGAACCATTTATTTACAAAAAAATTATGAAAGATCAATAGGCTTTTGGCTCTCAGTTGGAGTCTCCAAAAATGTTTTCTGACGAATCAAAATTCAATATGCACAGATCGGGTTTAAAACAACATGTCAGGAGGCCAAGAGACGGTCAAACATGAAGGGGGTTTAATTTTGGTCTTGGGCAAATGCTACAAGTGCAGGGCATAATAAAGTCTGAAGACTATGTAGACATTTTTGTAACACCATGCTGCGTTATGCCCATTGGGAAATGGACTTCCCAATACGAATTTGACCAACTATTAAAGTATTTAGTGATTTATTTTTCGTTTAAGTGAAGAGTGTTAATTTTGTTCCTACAATTTTAACTTAATATCAAAAAAGTTTAAAAAGCTAAGGAAAGAATTTGCCTGTCTGAATTTCTAAACAGGTTTTTTAAATGATTGATGGGTAGTTGCCAATGTTTTGCACAGTACTGTATTTATCAATTTAAAAATACGAACATGAAATAATATTACGAAAAAAATAATACGAATAATAAAAGTACGTATACGCCCCATTATAAAAAAACAATCAGACAAATAATTTAACCTTAGGTTAGGTTAGGTTAGGTTATAGTGGCTGTCCAAGATGAAAACGGACACACTTAATTTAGTTTAATGGCCCATTGTGATACCACATGAATCTTGAGGCTTCCTCCTAAGCTCAATGGAACCAGCTTGAGTCCCTTACGAAACGTGAGAGGCTGAATATACCGATATGATTTAGATCGTTTAGATCGTTAAAGAAGAATTCTCCTAGGTAATTCTTGCGTTTTCGAGCTAGAGCAGGGCATGTTCCTCTTCCTCGTCCATACAGTTTCTGCAAAAGTCATTAGACAGTGTCCGGTTATGACACCTATTATCGAGCTTATATGCGATCTGCTAAGAGAGTGCAAGCACCTTGAACGTTTTAAATCCAGTGTTGGCCAGATGTTTTTTGTGACTTGACACGTGGTGATGTTGTTCCGCCTGGTGCCTGCCCTTTCACAGCGTCCTGCATTAGCAGCAGTTTACAAGTAGCGATTGGTATGCCAGTACTTGCCAAACGTGGTAGGGTGGGCTGTACAGTACCGTTCCTGGCGAGTTCATATGATGCCTTACAGTTACCAGAAATGTCTTTATGTCCCGGCACCCAGCAAAGGTGAATATTAAACTGTTGCACCATCTCCATTAGCGATGATCGACAATTATGGACTGTTATAGAGTTTGTAGAGACAGAGTCCAAGAATTTGATAGCGGCCTGGCTATCAGAAAAAATACGGATATCAGATGTTGATATTACGTTTTCTTTGAGCCAGGACAAGACTTCCTATATCGCCAAAAGTTCCGCCTGGAACACGCTACAATGATTGGGAAGGCGGAATGAGAGACTTAATTTCAGTCGTTCAGAGTACACACCTCCACCAACCTCTTTTGTTTTTGACCCATCTGTGTAAAAATGATTTGACTCATCTTTCAAGAATGTTCTATCCTTCCAAAAAGATCTGGTAGGTATAAAAATCTGGAAGATTCTGTCGAATTGTAGTTAAGGGTTGGTGTATAGTCTGTGTGCTTTGGAATTGATTCTAAGTACCTTAGAAGAGTGGCCAATGTTGTTGTTAGTCCACTGCGACGAAGCATTAAGGCGAATAGCAGAGCTTGCAGTTATTTGTTTGCTAAATATGTCAAGAGGTGTAAGGTAGAGCAAGGTGTCCAGTGCCGCAGACGGGGTCGTGCGAAGCGATCCACTTATAAAGGGTGATTTTTTTGAGGTTAGGATTTTCATGCATTAGTATTTGACAGATCACGCGGGATTTCAGACATGGTGCCAAAGAAAAAGATGCTCAGTATGCTTTGACATTTCATCATGAATAGACGAACGATCTGCCACAACGTCGAATTTTCAGTGAATGGGCCCTAGAAAAGTTGGCAGAAAATCCGCTTTTTATCGACAAATTTTGTTCAGTGATGAGGCTCATTTCTGGTTGAATGGCTACGTAAATAAGCAAAATTGCCGCATTTGGAGTGAAGAGCAACCAGAAGCCGTTCAAGAACTGCCCATGTACGCTGGTGGAATCATAGGACCGTATTTTTTCAAAGATGCTGTTGGACGCAACGTTACGGTGAATGGCGATCGCTATCGTTCAATGCTAACAAACTTTTTGTTGCCAAAAATGGAAGAACTGAACTTGGTTGACATGTGGTTTCAACAAGATGGCGCTACATGCCACACAGCTCGCGATTCTATGGCCATTTTGAGGGAAAACTTCGGAGAACAATTCATCTCAAGGAATGGACCGGTAAGTTGGCCACAAAGATCATGCGATTTGACGCCTTTAAACTATTTTTTGTGGGGCTACGTCAAGTCTAAAGTCTACACAAATAAGCCAGCAATTATTCCAGCTTTGGAAGACAACATTTCCGAAGAAATTCGGGCTATTCCGGCCGAAATGCTCGAAAAAGTTACCCAAAATTGGACTTTCCGAATGGACCATCTAAGACGCAGCCGCGGTCAACATTTAAATGAAATTATCTTCAAAAAGTAAATGTCATGGACCAATCTAACGTTTCAAATAAAGAATCGATGAGATTTTGCAAATTGTATGCGTTTTTTTTTTTTTTTTTAAGTTCTCAAGCTCTTAAAAAATCACCCTTTACATAGGCAGGCTGAACGTTGGACTTTATTAAACTTATCCCTGTTTATGACTTTCTCTTAAGCAGTCCACCATACTGCCACACCGTACGTTAAAATCGGTCTGATTACCGATGTGTATAGCCAATGCGTGATTCTGGGTTGTAAACCCCATTTATTATCAATAGCTTTTTTGCAAGAAAAGAGAGCTACAGTAGCTTTTTTGACTCTTTCCTGTATGTTGCGTTTCCAATATCTAACCTTATTATTGAACTAAATATTAATTTGAATTTCACTAAATTTCTGAAATAACATAAGAATCACTATTTTAAAGTTAATCATTTTATAGTAGTTTAAAAGTATTCTACTTAAGTATCGATAAACTTATAAAACCCCTACAGTTTTATTACTCTCTTAAAAACTGCATGAGGTCCTTTGAACATAAAGATTCAACAAAAGATCATTAAAAAGGAAAGACGAAAGTTATGTTTCTCTCAAAGCATACTTCTTATCGATTGGAACTTCAAATAATTTAATCATTTAATGAATCAATTAACAAAACTTCATAAATTAAATATCTACAATGGTATATTCTCCTCTATATACTTTCGACAGAGAAATTTCTCTCAAGGATTCTTTGAATATACATATATACAAAATTTTACTAACTCATTGTATTTAGTTTTTTTTTAAATTAAAATTCTAATTTTAATATGGCTAGATAGTTTTCTTACCCTCAAGTTGTTAGTATCCACACACCTTTCTTTTAATACATCTATAAGCATTTAACACGCTATATTAAGCCAATAGCATATGAATATTGTATAATGTATATGCATAGTTAACAAATCGTCTTATATCTTAGCTAATTAGCAATCTAAAATCTAAATAGAAAGTAAATCAAGACAAACAAACAACATATACATACATACATAAAGAGGAAATACTAAGGGTTGTTGGTGTTGCTATTTTGTTCACTTTCTTCTTTTTGTTGTTTTTGGTGTTATTTCCTACTGTTTAACTTTACCAAGGATATTTTAGCATTAGTCCTTATTTGGGTTTATATTTGCGTGTATTTGTTTGTGTTTTTAGTAGATATGTTTTTGTTCGGGTTTATGTACTTCTTCCTCTCGATATATTTAATATATATAATTCGACTTGACAGTCAAAAGTCATCCCTTGAAAATGGTTCTTCCTGCATGTTGCCGCCGTTGCTAAGCCGCTACTGCCGCGCCAGTTTGCCTGTGTGATGTCTTTCGTTTCCTTCCATCGAACTTTGTGGACTTTACATGTAGAGAATAATAATTTCCCACTCAACATCGATTGAAATTAACAAAAAGACTGCCTTTTCGGGTGAAAAGAAAGAAGTATGAGAGGGTTGGAGAAGGTAGGGTGGGAGGATGAGTTAAAAAGAAATTTCCTACAGAGGAATGACACTGTTCTACGCGCAAGTTTTAGCCTTTCACCGCTGCCAAAAGTATATATTCAAGTTATCCAAGGACAAGTGGCCTAACTTCAAGCTGCTTCTACTTCTGCTGCCCCCATATTAATGTGACCTTTAAAGCTTAATCTATTTAGGTCCTTGATAAAGGAGAGATATTGACTGAATTTTTTGTTTGGCTTGTCTTCTTCCCCCTACCCCCTCAAACCAAAAGACATCAGATGGAGACATCTTGTATTTACGTCACCTTTTCTATTTAGTCAGTCATCGTCCTTTCAAAGTTTACACATGCGTTTAACAAATACAATCAAAATCTAAGTGAAAAAAAGGAAAATATGTCTCTATTTAAAGTACGTACAACTTTCAAAGAGTGCAGTGTATAATGGGAAAGCATACACGTGTACCTACCTATCTACGTTACATATCGTTCATGTTCTAAAATGTCACTTTCAGAGTGCAAAGAGTGAAACCTTCTATTTGGAGAATAATGTACTTCGGGGATACAAGAAAATGTCGTCGTGTTTCGTTCTTTTCGTCCTCTCACTCATGTATGACATTCTTATAACATTTTTTGCAACCCACCCGAAAATTTTCTCCTCTTTCCTTTTATTTGAGTGTAAGTCATTTAATTTTATTTTTTGTTCTTCCATAGCTACATATATGAATGGTTATGTGTTTATTTTTATATCTGCAGTAAGCTTTCGTCCTATATACTCTTTTGTTTGAGTACTTACACAAGCGATTCTAATTTTCTTGGCTGTCCTTTTTTCAGCCATGTTTTTTTTTTTTTTTTGGTTTGATTATTTGAGACCGAAATTCATGTTAATTTTGCGTGCTTAAATTTATAAGTTTTAAAAATTCATAAGAAAGTACCGTTATACTGCTTAACGTTGTTTATGAAATTACACCCATATTTTTATACATAATTATCTTATAATTTACTTCAAATTTATGAATCATATTTATGGGATGTTGTTTAAAGAGTATTTTTTTTTACATACAGGGTCCGTTAAAAAAATCTCTCGTTTTCTTAGACTTTTATATTTAAAGCTATTTATAATAAAATGGTAATGTTTAAAACTAAGTAATTATTTTATTTAATGTAAAATGGCATAGTATTTAATTTAAAAAATTCAAATTTGTCATTGCCTTTTAAAATATGACAGATCTTTTTGCCGGACCCTGTATAAGAACTATATAACAAGTTCGACATTCGTAAAAAATTCGAACTCGAGTTTTTAAACAAACATGACATAAGGATAACATTCAGTTCGTCTGTCTGTCTGTATTTGTCCACTCTCCTACAGCTTAATCCATTCGGTCGATTCAGTTTAAACTTGAAATCAAGGTTTTAAGCAAATTCGCTTTGGTTGTTTTTTCGTTTTATATCAAAAATTCGATTTTTCTCATAAATGATAGATTTTTCTTAAATTTACTATAAAATGTTTTGTTCTTAACTTTGGTTCTTTCAATAGAAAAAATATTTTTTTATTTCTGCAGAAGGCTAACCCTAGGGGGTGCTGCCATTTTTAACTTCCCATAGGAAGTTATTGTAATGGGTCAGATTTATCAAATTGAAAATTTTGGCATTTCTCGACGTTTTAAGGTCCCTAGAGTCGAAATAAAAGATTTTTAGAAAGATGTAGTGCGTGCGTATGTACGTACGTTCGAACGTCCGTACGTTCGCGACGTTTTTTCGTTCTCCATAGCTCAAGAACCAGAAGAGATATCAATTTCAAATAAATTTTGTTATACAGATAATAAGGCAGAAAGATGCAGAAAGGGCTCTCAAGAAAATTGCGTGAAAGGTTTTTTTTACCATAGCAACGTTAGATACTTAAATTAAATTGTATATAATATATTGTAATGTGATAACAAAGTATATTTGTTGAAAAAATCTAATTAACGATTTTTTATAAATCAAAAAAATTGAAAAAAAAAAATTGTCATCTCCAAAATTTTAGGACTAAAATATGATTTGAAATTTAGGCTTCAAACCAATTTTATCTTATAAGGAATATTGTTTTCAACATTCGATAAAATTCGAATTGACAGTTTTTTTTACAAAAAATATAACTTTAAACAAAAACAATACTAAAACTTGGTAAAAATTTACTTTCGACTCAATTAGCTTTTCAAAAATTAAAAATATTGGCTTCAAACTTATTTTTTTTCACAGAAAATATTGTTTTCCATATTCAGTAATTTTTATATAACAATCCAATAGTCCGTTTTTTCACAAAAAAATAAAATCTACAAAAAATAGTACGCAACTTTGGTAAAAATTGATACGAGTACATATAGACAAACTTTTAAGTAAGACAAACCGACAGACGGGATTTGAAGTTATCAGTGTGGGTCGCATCCCAGCTTTTTTTTTAATTTTCTCAAGAACCGATTTCAATTTTATCAACAACAACAGCAACAACTAGGGCCTAGTGACTCACAACTCTCAATTATTCATGTGTGAAAGTACTGCTATCAGGGATGGAGGGGACCTACAGTTTCAAGCCGAATTCGAACGGCTAATTTTAGAAAGCAATTTTCATGACAAGAAGTACTCTTGGAGGATTTGTCAATTCCTTGCAAAAGGCAGTACCCGTGAAAAAAAACTTTAGGTGGCATAGGCAGTGGTCGAACCCAGGACCTCTGGCATGACAATTCAAAGCACTTTTGTTTTGTTTTTTTTCTCTAATTCATTTTTATTTATTATTTCTTAAAACTATCTTAAAACTAGACAAAAATTCACAAAACTAGCCTAACTATCCATAACTAACAACTAACTTAAGGGTCCCTTACGGACACTCTAGGTTAAACAATAATACTTAATTCTAATGCCTTTTGGCCCTTAGATCTATTGAACTTCAATTCAATTTCATTGCTTTTTTATTTATTCGAACATTTAAAAAAAAAAACTAATATCAATATCCTTTTTTGTTTTTACCTAAAAACTACTTAAACTTAGGTCCTTAAATAAAACTTAAAACTGACTTAAACTACTTATTCTACCTATAAACTAAAGGAAGTATGTAAGCTGGTCAATGCTTAAAACCCCATCCCGAGTAACTATTATCAAGTGCCGATTGAAGCCACCAGAACTGGTTCTCCTGCTTCACCCTATCAGTTCGGTCCCGTTCGGACACAGTCCTACTGAACCGAAGGAGCTCTGCTCCGCCTTGTGCCATGACGTCCCGATTGTACCGGAGTCACCTATCCACGGTTCTTCGTCTGACGTGGTAGATTAGCGGAACTGCCAATCTATCCTGTATCAGACCGAATCTATCTAAAAAGAGCCTCTGGTGGAATGAAGTCGGATAGACCGCCCCGAAAATTAAACTATTGGTCGAAGATATAGCTCTTGCACTGTGACCTCGAACGAGTTTTATCACGAAATTGTCAATTCTGTTGATTCGAGCCCCGTTGTATAGGACCTCGTTGGAATAGTTATACACGTAAGAAGATTCGGCTGTTCGATATAAGAGGGTACAGCGTCGTAAACACTGCCGCTCGAACACCCGAAACTTCTCCATCTGGGAAGGAGCAACGTTGAACCACACAGGACAACTGCTGTAAAACAGCCGTTTCGTCAGAGCGAAGGCTCCTCTGGCCCTGGTCAGAGCAGCATTTATATGTCTGTCGAAATATAAACACTGACCTAACCAGATATCGAGGTACTTCACAACACTTTTTCTCGCATATCAATGGCTGCCCGTGAATATCAACGATGACCATCTTGCGCCAATTCTTACACGTATCCCTCGTGGCCCCAGCCAATGGAGTCCGGAACAGAATTGTTTCCGACTTCTGGACATTTATTTTCAGTTTCCAGACGTCGCAATATCGCCGAATCTTGTCGAAATCACGCTAATAACTAATAACCTCAACCTTTCGGGCCGTTCTGTACGCAATTAGATCGTCGGCTACGCAATTGCCTTTGTAAGACTATACCTATCAGATCGCTGGTGTAAATACTGAAGAGAATCGGCGAATTCACCGCTCCCTGTTGAAAACCATTTTTAATTGAGAATGCAATGGTAGAAGTTACATTGCCACTTTTGACAACAAACTTTTTACCGTTAAGCATATCATAAAGTATATACAACAAAGGCGTGCTCATGCCAAGCCTGCTCAGTTTAAGGTAAATTACCTCTAACCATATGGTGTCAAAGGCCTTTTCCAAATCAACCAGAACAGCACCTGTGGATTGTTGTTTTGATTTATTCCATTGGATATCAGAAACGAGTTTAAACGCAGCATGAATTGTGTCATGACCCGCCTTGAACCCGAATTGTTTATCCGGAATTATTTTGTTGTCCGCAGCCCACTTAGTCAGAGCCCTATTAATGATCTTTTCGTAAACTTTGCTGATACTCGGAAGAAGACTTATCGACCGAAGATTTGACGGGTTGAAGTTGTCCTTTCCCTTTTTCGTTAGAGGAAGAACCACAGCGGACTTCCAGTGCACTGGATAATATGCATTATTCATTGCATTGTTGAGTGTGGTCACTAACAATGGACTTGCTCCCGTTTGCTCGGCGATTATGGCATTTGCCAAGGAATCGTCATTGAACCACATGAAACCGCGGTTCTCAGATCGCAATGTGTGATATCATTACGCAGGTAAAAGTGATTAAGTAGGGCTTTATTTTCCAGGTCGTGGTTGGGGCGAATGCTTACATTCACCTTGTACACTTGCTGGAAAGCAGCTCCCACCGCCTACTTCGGATCTTCAATTATGAAAAGGTCTTCGTCACAGATGGCTTCTTCTGGATCTATTTGCGTTGTCCTGAGTACGTCGCTGTTCTCTTCAGTTCTTTAAAGTTTCAGACATCTTGTTGATTTTAGGGAACATACTAGGGTCATTGGAATTAACTGACAGGATCTTACGGTCCCAGTACTTGTTAATTAATAACCCGTAGTTCTCCTTAATCAACAGATTGACATTTTTAATTGACGACTTCAGTATCGTAACCTCCAAGTCATGTGGGTCTGTAAGTCGTCTGTATAATTTTTTGAGTCATGTCAGTAAGCCACTCTTGTGCCTTCGCAGTGCGTCGATAGTCACGTTTCTATAATCGTCCATTTGGTCCCGTTCTTTGAAGTTTGGTATTGTCCGTTCCATCGTTCGTTTTATTGTTTCGTCCATCTGTTGTAAATGTTGGTCAATTTCTGTATTTGTCAGGTTTCTGTTGTTTGGTGGGGCCATGTCACTCGAACGAAGTTCTCTTGCTAAGGCGTTGGTGAAACGAGGCCGACGCATCTAACTGTAATTGTAAGAGTGAGCTGCAACGTATTCCTCCAACTCCACGCGTTCGTTCGGAATCTGCATTACAGCAGCCAGTCCTCAGTGATCACTGTCTTACTCGACTGTCTGTAAGCAGTTTCGAGGGTGATTACCCACTTTGTCTGTAACAGTCTGTCTTGTGCCGTACAGCAAAAGATCCAGAAAGTAGCCGCTTCTTAGATACGATGGCTTTTCCGTACAACGCACTTACCATCATGCCACGGGTACTACTTTAGGCTTTAGGCGAACGATTAAAGTTTAGATACCGGTGCAGATATTCTTAAAGATTTGAATATCAAAAAAGGATGATAATACAGAATTGAGCAAGTCATTCCACATTCTTGATGTGCGGTTGAAAAAATAATCTGTCTAATTTCGAATTTCTACTAAAGTGTTAACTGATGGGCATTACTGGAAATGTGAGTATTATGGCTGAATTGTTTATGGGTGGGATTGCAGCTAACTAATTCGATAGAGCATTGTTGGTAAAAATATCGATAAAATAAAATACATGAAACATTGCTGTATTGTTCGAGCTATTCAAAAGTTGCAATTTTAGTTTTATCGCCTATCATTTTCAAAGTTCTGGTTTATATTCTGTCTAAAAGATTGAAACTTTATTTATGGTGACCTGCCCAAATATTTGATTTCAGTTCAAGTTCTTGAAGCTTTAAATCCTACACGGATAATAATTCCTTATTAGACAATGCTGTCGAGTTTGGAATTTTATGAACATATCATACAATGCCGTTGGAGTTCCACATCCGATGGACAAGAGCGTGATCTTTAAAAGAATATGAAAAGCTGAGGGAACTGTAATCAGCGAAACGGTTTAATAAATTAGAAATTGCAGACATTGATTATTTGCAATTTCATAGTTAACAAACAATTGAGAGTTTTTGACTTTTTTCAAATTCAAGAAATCTTTATAACATTCAGTTATAAACATTTCACCGTTCGAGCAAAATATTCGAAAAATCAATATTAAAAAATTCGAGAAATATTCGGAGGGAAAAGAAATTCTTTTCGTTTCCGTGTTGATTCCCAATATTTATCGAAATCTTATCTTGATACAATTTTACAGAATTTGACTATGCATTTTTAAACTGATGGATAATCAAAGTGCGAAAAATAAGTAAAAGAATAATAATTTCACTGTTTCGAAAAATTATTGATGTATTGACGTGTTTGATTGCAATCTTTTATGCTATCAATTCATTTGCTAATGCAATATTTGAATCTCAAGGAATGCAATCTTTTAAATTGAAGTCTTAAATCAAAACCATGATACCAAATTTGCTCAAAATAAGCACTCTATCCAAAGTTTTTTTTTCACTGATATGATGGTTTCCTTTTTGTTCACAAAAATTCAACTTTCAATCCTAGAAATTTAGTTTTTCGTTTTTCCTTCTGTCGAAAGTGCCCTCTTTTGGTAAATTTTCACGCTTACTTTTTCAAAATCAAAAAAAAAAAAAATCAAAATTTTGATATCCAATTATTACCTTCTGCCCATCGCACATTTCTATCCTTTTGCCAAAAAAGTTTCTTTTTCAATAGATTTTCTGTTCGTCTGTCTTTATTTTTCAAAAATGCCAGTAACAGCTTTTCAAACCCATAAAAACCTCTTCAATCACAGAGAAAAGTGGAAACGAATCTAGCTATCCATCAATTTGCCTGCGAAATATCTAAAATAAAAAAGGACTTCTTCTGTCTGCCTGTTACTGCGATCTCCATATTTGAAAAACTGAAAAATGAAAACTTCTGTGCAAAATTGGAAATATGGTTCGGTTCAGTTCAAAGTATTCATCAGTTTGAAGTTGGCGATGGTGATGGTGATGGGGATGGAAATGGCGAGCTGGATGGCGTGGCCGAAAGGCTTCCTCAATTCATCACAGTATTACACAGGACATTCTTTTCATTATGCCCGTTCACTTGCACATGCGTCTATATGTGTTGAATTTGTGTGTATAGCTCGATGTTTTCGCAAATCGCAACTCGCTGCAGGAGGTTGTGTCATTTTTGTGTCTGCTCTTCTCATTCTTGTTTCCCACTTATTTATGTTATGCCATTTTTTTTCCTTTACTTTCGTTCAATCCGTAGATGGATTTTTTTTTTGTTCTTCAGTTGGTTTTGGTTTGAAGGGGTTGGGGTCGATGTGGGGTTGTTTTACAACAGTCCGAACTAAGAACATGACAAATGTCCTTGTACCGTTTTTTCTTCTCGCTGGTTGTTGGCGTTGTTGAAGGTTCTTGCTGCGCTGGAAAATTGAGTAAGGGAACTAGTGAATGTGTGTTTGAAGGTATGGGTAAATTTTTCAATGCACTCAAAGCTGCAATGTTAAATAAAATAAGTAAGTAATAAATGTTTGAGAGATTATTATTTTTTTATTATTCAGCCATTTGAGGTTTAAGAACTATAACCGGTGGCGGGCGGCGGTGGTGGTGTGGTTGGTTCTCGCCTTAGTCCATAATCAATTTAACTGGCTTTTTCATATTTTATTTTCTATTTGCTTTTTCATTTTTACTCGAATAATTCTGTGGAAGTTTTTAAGGGAATTTTTTTTCCTTTACTGACATTTTTTTCTTTTTTTTGAGGGTTTAATGAATTTTTCACTTTTGAGTGCGAAAGAGATAAATGACTTGTTGAAAAACATCCCCTAGGGATAGAATGCAGAAAGTTGAAGGCTCATACTGTGGTCAAACCATCAGACCATTTCAATGCAAATGTTATTCTAATGGATAAAATATATAAATATTTGTTGCAGTTTTTTTATGTGTTATCCATGTTTTTATTCTCTTGTACATATGGAAAATATTTATTTTTCTAAAGGACGAACATTAAATGCACCTCTTTTTTAAAAAAAATGGTTATTAAGCTAAAAAGCTGTTTTCACAATATTGTTTCAATTGCTATCAAATCAAAGTCATCAAGACACGTATCGTAATGAGTTTAATTGATTTAAAAATAGATTAAATGTTACGAATTCACAAACCTCACTTTTTTAAAATGTGTATTTTTAAAATAACTGCATATAAAGGGTGATTTTTTTGAGGTTAGGATTTTCATGCATTAGTATTTGACAGATCACGCGGGATTTCAGACATGGTGTCAAAGAGAAAGATGCTCAGTATGCTTTGACATTTCATCATGAATAGACTTACTAACGAGCAACGCTTGCAAATCATTGAATTTTATTACCAAAATCAGTGTTCGGTTCGAAATGTGTTTCGCGCTTTACGTCCGATTTATGGTCTACATAATCGAGCATGTGAGCAAACAATTAATGCGATTGTGACCAAGTTTCGCACTCAGTTTACTTTATTGGACATTAAACCAACCACACGAATGCGTACAATGCGTACAGAAGAGAATATTGCGTCTGTTTCTGAGAGTGTTGCTGAAGACCGTGAAATGTCGATTCGTCGCCGTTCGCAGCAATTGGGTTTGTGTTATTCGACCACATGGAAGATTTTACGCAAAGATCTTGGTGTAAAACCGTATAAAATACAGCTCGTGCAAGAACTGAAGCCGAATGATCTGCCACAACGTCGAATTTTCAGTGAATGGGCCCTAGAAAAGTTGGCAGAAAATCCGCTTTTTTATCGACAAATTTTGTTCAGCAATGAGGCTCATTTCTGGTTGAATGGCTACGTAAATAAGCAAAATTGCCGCATTTGGAGTGAAGAGCAACCAGAAGCCGTTCAAGAACTGCCCATGCATCCCGAAAAATGCACTGTTTGGTGTGGTTTGTACGCTGGTGGAATCATTGGACCGTATTTTTTCAAAGATGCTGTTGGACGCAACGTTACGGTGAATGGCGATCGCTATCGTTCAATGCTAACAAACTTTTTGTTGCCAAAAATGGAAGAACTGAACTTGGTTGACATGTGGTTTCAACAAGATGGCGCTACATGCCACACAGCTCGCGATTCTATGGCCATTTTGAGGGAAAACTTCGGAGAACAATTCATCTCAAGGAATGGACCGGTAAGTTGGCCACCAAGATCATGCGATTTGACGCCCTTAGACTATTTTTTGTGGGGCTACGTCAAGGCTAAAGTCTACACAAATAAGCCAGCAACTATTCCAGCTTTGGAAGACAACATTTCCGAAGAAATTCGGGCTATTCCGGCCGAAATGCTCGAAAAAGTTAACCAAAATTGGACTTTCCGAATGGACCACCTAAGACGCAGCCGCGGTCAACATTTAAATGAAATTATCTTCAAAAAGTAAATGTCATGGACCAATCTAACGTTTCAAATAAAGAATCGATGAGATTTCGCAAATTTTATTTAACTGAGAAGATCCACGACCAAATGGAACCTAATGATGAACTGCTGATTGTAGGTGATTTCAATCTTCCGAACCTCAACTGGACAAAATCATCAGATTTCAACTATTTTACATCTATCAGTCCAACGAGCACCAATGAATTCACAATTATTGATGGTTAAGCTTCTTGTGGACTTGTTCAATTTAATGGGGTTGCCAATCAATACAACAAATATTTGGACCTAATATTTTTCTCCGACACGATAAATACTGACGTAGCTGTATCTCCAGCAGATGTTAAACTAGTAGAAGAAGACCGTCACCATCCAGCTTTAAATATATCACTGAATATAAATGTGTGCAATATCCCTAATACATCAAATGAAAAACTTGAATTCAATTTTAAAAAATGTAACTTTAATGAGATAACTAACTTATTGTGTAATGTTGACTGGAATCAACTGTTCCTAAATCGTAATATTGATGACTTGTGTCTAAATTTTTATAGTATTCTTTTGAACTGTTTTTATGAAACTACGCCATTACGAAAATCTTGCTATAAATCTAAAACTCCACCATGGCTTGACACTCAATTAAAAAACTTAAAAAACAGGAATGGCTAAAATTTAGTAAAACTTCAGAATTTACTCCGAACTTAAAAATATTTTCATTGACTACTCCAATATTCTATACTCTGACTATATTATAAAAATTGAAATCGAATTGAAACAGACCCCAAAAAACTTCTGGGATTTCGTGAAAAGTAAAAGAAAAACTGACGGTTACCCAAACTCTATGTCTTTTAATACCACAACAAGTCATGACTCCCAAATAATTTCAAATATGTAACTAAAAATTGTAATTCAATTGTATGTGAAAATCAAGATGGTTTCGTCCAGAATAAATCAACAATTACAAACCTTCTTCACTTCACTTCTTTCTGCCTTGACTCTTTCGAAGATCGTAAGCAAGTAGATTGCGTATTCACAGATTTCAGTAAAGCCTTTGCCAACTTGTGTCACAAGACTTTAGTCCATAAACTTAAGGCCTTAGGGTTTAATGACAAATTCTTGACGTGGATCTCGTCTTATCTCAAGAACAGAAGTTATAGCGTTATATTCAGAAATGAATTCTCCGACCAATTTTACGTCAACTCTGGTGTTCCACAGGGTAGCCATTTAGGTCCTTTATTATTTATCTTTTATATAAATGACATACAATCCGTTATAAAAAACTCCTCCGTTTTAATATTACGCTGAAAGCATTAAAATTTTCAAATCTATTAGTTAAATTAATGACTGCTCACAGCTTCAAGAAGATCTTCATAGTTTTAGGGCATGGTGCAATACAAACCGACTTTTATCGAATATCGAAAAATGTAAAAATATGTGTTTTACACGCAAAAAAACAATTATAGATTATAACTATAATTTATTAGATTCTTCCTCGCTTTGTAAGCTTTCCGTTTTCTCTGATTTAGGTGTTATTCTTGACAGTAAATTAACGTTCTGTGACCATTATAACTTTATAGTTAAAAAAGCTAACAAGATTCTAGGTTTAATTAAACGTTTTTC